>NW_021239136.1:0-455 GCF_002162155.2 Triticum dicoccoides | reverse complement strand
GAATATTTTGAGCTATAAGACCATGAAATTGAAAAGCATTTGAAATGAACTCTGAAAAGGTTCCAAGTTGGCATGGTATCATCATTGCACCCACATAGCATGTGCAAGAAAGTACAAAGGCTTACGGCAAAGACTGGATGCACTTCGTGCACAAAACGGACAATCTCTTTCGAAGTATCAGGGTTTCATACGGAAACTCATCTGTTACAAAGGGATTTCATTTTTTTTTGAACTTATTTGAACTCCCTTGTTTTTACGTGTTCAAAATGCACCATTCAAAGCCACATCGTCAATTTACAACCTTTCTGACTTCAATTGTTATTTTTCATGCATTTACTGATTATTTTGAGCTATAAGACCATGAAATTGAAAAACATTTGAAATGAACTCTGAAGAGGTTCCAAGTTGGCATGGTATCATCATTTCACCCACATAGCATGTTCGAGAAAGTAGAG
>NW_021239135.1:0-1301 GCF_002162155.2 Triticum dicoccoides | reverse complement strand
GATTTCCATGGTTGTTGAACCCCAAGGTGCACTTAAGTGTAGGTCAACAACAATCGCAGTTTGGGCCGATTATGGCCCGTTTCTTGGACTATTACTTAGTTTTGGGGGTCCCGGAGTGATTTCCACAATTTGCGAACCCCGTGGTGCGTTTATGTGTCGGTCATCAACACTCACAATTTTGGCCGATTGTGGTCCATTTCGTGTACTATTACTCACCGTTTTGGGGTCCCAGAGCGATTTCCATGGTTGTTGAACCCCAAGGTGCACTCACGTGTCAGTCATCAACGCTCACAGTTTCGGCCGATTCTGGCTTGTTTCGTGGACTATTACTCACTATTTTGGGGTCCCCGAGTGATTTCCACGGTTAACGAACCGCGGGGTGCGTTTACGTGTTGGTCATCAACACTCACAGTTTTGGCCGATTCTGGCCCGTTTTGTGGTGTATTACTCACTGTTTTGGGGTCCCAGGGTGATTTCCACGATTAACGAACCGCGGAGTGTGTTTACGTGTCGGTTATCAACACTCATGATTTTGGCTGATTCTGGCCCGTTTCATGGACTATTACTCACTGTTTTGGAGCCCCGGAGTAATTTCCATGATTAACGAACCCCGGGGTGCGCTTACCTGTCTGGTATCAACACTCGCGGTTTTGTCGATTCTGACCCGTTTCGTGGAATATTACTCACCGTTTTGGGGTCCGAAAGCGATTTCCATCGTTGTTGAACCCCAAGGTGCCCTTAAGTGTAGGTCATCAACAATCGCAGTTTGGGCTGATTCTGGCCCGTTTCTTGGACTATTACTTAGTTTTGGGGGTCCCGGTGTGATTTCCACGATTTATGAACCCTCGTGTGCGTTTACGTGTCGGTCATCAACACTCAGAGTTTTGGCCAATTCTGACGCGTTTCGTGGACTTTTACTCACCGTTTTGGGGTCCCAAAGTGATTTCCATAATTGTTGAACCCAAGGTGCGCTTACGTGTCGGTCATTAACACTCACAATTTTGGCCAATTCTGACCCGTTTCGTGGACTATTACTCACTGTTTTGGGGTCCCTAAGTGATTTCACGATTAACAAACCGCGGGGTGCGTTTACGTGTCGGTCATCAACACTCACAGTTTTGGCCGATTCTGGCCCGTTTCGTGGATTATTACTCACTGCTTTGGGGTCCCTGTGTGATTTCCACGATTAACCAACCCCGGGGTGCGTTTACGTGTCGGTCATCAACACTCATGGTTTTGGCCGAGTCTGGTCCGTTTCATGGACTATTACTTACTGTTTTGGAGCCACGGAGGGATTTCCA
>NW_021239134.1:0-927 GCF_002162155.2 Triticum dicoccoides | reverse complement strand
AAACTAGCTGAAGACACCGATTTGTCCCATTTTCAACCGATTTATGATGTAGAAGGGAAAAGACAGTCGGCCGAGATCCATGAGGTCAAAGAACTTGTGCCTCCGATTCGTAAGCACACCTATGCCCCTGATATTAACCATTCTGATCTTATCCATGAAGAAGCAATATTCCAAGCTTTAACCGGAATTGATTAGTCAACGACTGATTTCCAGCGGCTGGGGAGGGATGAAGAAGTGCGTACACCAACTGATCCGCAACCGTCAAACCGTTATCATGAAGAGTCCTGATCCGGTCGCCGGTTTATATGACTACTGTGAAAAACAATGGCACTGTTGAGCCGCTTTAAAGCTTCATGTAATAGGATAGCTGAAACTTTGTTTATCTGCCATGCCATCGAGCTTGTTTCACATCCTTCTATGACAATCTATGCCGCCCTTCAGGATATATTTTATGCATAGTCTATGATGACTTGCCTTCCTGGGTACAAAAAACTTAAAAGTGTCTAGCGGTTTACCGCTAAACATGTCATAATATCCAAGAAGTATATAGTACTTGAGCTGAATAATCAAGTGTTTGTACAAAAAATAATGTACAGAACATACCTCATTGAGTGAGCAAACATGTATACAACAAAGGTGTTTAACACCAACCCGATACGTTTGATAATCTCATCTTCATAATGCCGGTCTATCTATTAAACCGGACCGGTATACCTACCGGATTTTCTTCATAACACTGGTGATTTAGTCAAACCATACCGGGTCAGTGACCACCGGTTTATAACTGATCATGAGCCAACAGCTGGTGGTTGGAAAGCAAGCCGGATCAAGGATGCCGGTTTATCAAAAAATACTTATGATTGTCAACAAACAAAATTCAAATAGGAAAATATGTGAGGCTTTTTACGAGCTGCCAGGCTCCAAATC
>NW_021239133.1:0-2321 GCF_002162155.2 Triticum dicoccoides | reverse complement strand
ATCATTAACATTTCCCTTCAAGAAATCCAAGCCCGTCAAGGATAAAAGGAGTTATCATGCACATAAATGACAGATAGTACATTAAACTCTGGTAACAATTAAGTACGAACTACAAGCAGATCTCCATAAGAAAAATGTAAGAAAATGATTAGCGGATCATCAAGAACAAGGCTCTGACTATAGGAACAAGGCTCTGACTATAGGAATCATCAAGAACAAGGTTCACGTATAAACAGTACAGGATAAATTTAGTATGTAAACACTCTTGTTGTTCAGGTACTGCTCATGGAGGAAGACGGAATGCTCTCTTGCCCCTGGATTAGTAATCTCGTATTTACACAAGATGTAAATAATGCTGGAACTTAACCTGCATGTTTCTTATTGAAATCGTTTCTTCTTGGATAAACTGCACGTTTGGTTGTATTTGCATCAGATTGTTAATTGGAAGGATCAGATTCAGTGACAATACACTGTGTAGTTATTTTCTTCTGTGTGCAAATGTATGCAATATGATCGATTACTCTGATACTGTTAGGTACCAGCCTCTACAAAGCCAAAGGCGTTGGCATTGCCATTTTCCTTCTTCTCTGCACATAGAAGAAAAGGCTACTAATTGGGAGAAATGTTCTGAAGATCCAAGCTTGGTTCGCAACGCGGGGGCTGGGGGTGCTGACATGGCCAAGCCGGACTAAGCTGCCTACAGCGCATATCTATAGTTTCAAAAGTAGTAACACTCATTTACAATTCACTCTGTTTTTGTATGTTTGCCCTGCCATAAATATTTGCAGTAGCTTCAACTTGATAACGCCTGTATAGCTTTGCATTGCCGTATGGCCAAGTATATATGATACACAGAAGATACAAATTTAGAAGTGCATACTTCAGGTACCTGTCGGCAATGAGCCAACGACATCACATGGTCTCTGATGAACACATCCTGCTATCCTGCAACCTGTAGCCACCCCCAAGCCTGAAATCCATCCAACCTCTGCATGGCATTAAGGCAAAACCAAGATCGATGTCATGATAAAGCTTTCCATGAAAAATCAGTGTTCTTAACTAATGCATCTAAAAATCATTATCTGACTAAAAAAATAGGTGCAAGATTATATGAATAATTCAGCATCAAACCCTTTAGGCATTTGAACTAACATATCTATCCCACAAAACAAAAATGCGCTGGACCTTGGCTCCGGCAGAACCCTTTTCATGACAGAACAATCATGAAGTTCTACCTGGTGACAGCAGGAGATTTAACCAAAAGGGTTAATAGATGATACTATATTGTATCCAACTAACTGAATAACCAAGCAGACTAAAGGGATGAAGAGGCATACACGGCATCAGGTACATCGACGGTCGCAGCTAGTGACGCTTGTGTGGAGAGTTGTGATCGCTGCTAGCTGTGCCGTCGGAGGAATTGGTGGTGCGCTGTACACGTCGTCCTGCGGCTCGAACCTTCTCGAGATAGATCAGAGGGATCTAAGAAATAAGAGAAAAGTAGGAAAAAATAAGATGGTGATTTGGTTAATTGAAAGGAGCTGTAGTTTGCAAGGAAGGGAGACGAGCTTGCAACTCGGTACTCACCCTCACCGTCAGCCATCAGGTAGCAAGAATTTGTGCACGCGCAGGGGATTCTCTTATTCCCATTTCATCTGCTCGATGTGCCACATCCGCTGCATCCATGAGGTACAGATCTTTGGGGGAGCAGACCCCTACTGCTTCTATGCTGAAGATACCACAACAGGCAAAACGACATCCTAAACCAAATTGTATAAGAAAAGTAACCTTCAGGAAAAGTAGGTATTTAGTCTATGCAAAAAAGATACTACAATACATGATGATGCCTAGTCGAACTGCTGCATCTGTTAGCCACAAATGGCAATAGGACAGTACCGAAAGGACCTACAATTTAATTCCAGTCTCTAGAGAACAAAATCACATCACTCCTATTTTCTTAAAATAATAAAATGGTACTAAAGAGCCGATATTCAGAATATGAGCACTTACCATTTAAATGAGAATCGTAAGCAAAAAATGTGAGTGCAGGGAGGTCACTATTTAAGTGAAATATGTAAAATCAATCTTCACAATGATGAAAAAGAAGTTCTGTTTGGAAATGGTGTTTTTCAGAGCTTCCCACCACTCTGCTCAATGAACCGGCCGATATTGTCCTGAATCATCAGCTAAAATATTGTTAGCTGATTATTTGCTAACTCAAAAGAGAATTGAAGTAAATATAGTGTATTCAGCAAAGCCAAATTATAAGGGTGCAATTTGTGTTGAAGTAAAACACTTGCTAAAGTAGCAGGTTAGTCTTG
>NW_021239132.1:0-1465 GCF_002162155.2 Triticum dicoccoides | reverse complement strand
GAAACGCTCTCAAGCATGATGCATCGCTTGGGATCACCGAGGGTAGAGTCGTTCAGTCCTTCGAGGGCTCGTTTTACCACGAAATCTGTAGCCTCCATAAACGTGTCCTTGACGAAACTGCAGTCCATCTCTGCGTCTTTTCCTGATACTACCATCACCTTAGGGTCTTGTGAGTGGCGAATTTCTTGTTCGCAACCTAAAAAAAAAGACAGAAGAGTTATGAGAACTGATGATAATGATGGTCCATAAACACGACCAGTTAATTAGATATATAAATAAATAAACTACCAGGTAAAGTTGACAAGAAACCAAGAGCACTAGGGGTAGGGGGCACAATTTCAACCACACCCGGGCTGGAAGGTGGACGACTTGTGCCACGCTCGCCAATGATATAATCCTCGATAGATAAATTGAAGAGGTCACCAAGGCCATGGTCCTTTTCTCCCGTGAGGACATGGCCAAAATCTTCTTCACTAACAAAGTTACTGAGTTCAACATCTAATGACGGACCATCCAATGTTATTGGTTCTGAAAAATTGGATTCTTGGCCGAAATCAAGTTTGCGCTTTGAGGGCAGCCTTTCTTCTTGTTCCACGTGAGGCGCTGTAGATTGTCTGTGTCTTTTTCCGCTAGCGGATGGGGCAGTGTCTGATATATCATTATCCGCTGATAGCGGATGAGCAGAGGAGGACCCAGCTAGGGCATTCTGTTTCAGTACATTGCCCCGCCGTAGCTGCAAAAAAAACTCAAGTTAGTACTTAATAGTACGTGAGACATAATGAAAAATGGACACACATGTGCCTGAGCTCACCTCTTTAGACTTCACCGGTTGAGCAGCAACAACATCATTTAAATAATTATAGAGGACCAGTCTCCATTGATCTGTAATAGGTGTCTCTGCTTTCTCAAGGGACTGAACATGTTGGTCACGGTGCTCAATAGGTACTCTCCTCACCACCATAAAATCTTTGTCAGACAATGGTCGAGGCCTGATGTTGTGCTGTAGTGCACGCTTATTTTTTATCCTTACATCATAAGGGGTCTTCCCAGTCATGTTGCCATTGCAAAGATGGTCCAGAATGTCGGCGAAAGGCTTTAGAAATTTTTTCCACCAATTAGCCCATGCTACAGAGGTGTTCCCAACTCGATCATCATCAGGAAAATAGTGGAATTCTTCAGGGGCCAAGGATAATAGGTGTGACCAAAAAGCATAGGCGATTCCAATTTCATCTTGAGTATACAGGCTCGCTAGAGGAGAAAAGGGAACAACTTGGTCAAGACGAAACTGTCGTGCCACTCGATCTGGGTGATATGGTTCAGCTATACACACGTCGGCGGTGATAGTACCACGCCTCCATGGCAGCATGCCTCGACGAATGGAAATTAAGAAAGCCCTCTTGGGTTTGAACACACCTTCCATAGTGAGAGAATGGGGGTTCCAAGCAATATTCTTATAGTCATCGAG
>NW_021239131.1:0-633 GCF_002162155.2 Triticum dicoccoides | reverse complement strand
GCAGGCGGGGCTGCGGGGGGAGGGGGACGGCGAGGGCGCGGGCGCGGGCGGAGGGGGGACGATGAGGGCGGTGGTCGGCGGCAGAGGGTGGTTGGGTGCATGTACGGCCGGGGACGGCGGGTGAGGCAGGGGAGGGATTAGGGTGTGGATTGGGGATTGGGGATTTTAGTGTGGGGGAGGCTTAGCAATGGCACACCACCCAGGGGTGCACCATAAGTACATCCATAGCAATGGCGCACCACCGGAGGGTGCGCCATAAGTAATTTAATCTAGCCCGACATATATACCACCTAACCCTATCTACAACAGAACCCGCCCACTAGCCCGACTGGTCAGTACACAACACACACATCAGGAGGTCCTGGGTTCGATTCTGAGGCTCCCCAATATTTTTTTATGCATTTTAGATCCTGTTTGATATTTATTTGTGTTTAAATATGTTCAAACTTGTTTAAATCATAACAGTAATATTTTTTTATAAAAACAGTAATAATTATTTAGAAAATATGTTCAAATTTGTTAATTGAAAATATCATCGGCGGCGGCGGTGGAGCGGGGGGAAGGTGCGGGGGGTGCCCGTTGGCGACGGCGGAGCAGGGGAGGGTGCGGGGGCCCGGGTGCTCGTCGGCGGCG
>NW_021239130.1:0-1161 GCF_002162155.2 Triticum dicoccoides | reverse complement strand
AACAATCAACCTTTCGTTATTACTCCTTTGTATCTCTCTTTTCCATTCGCCAGAAGGGAAGAAAAGCTGATCCTTGTACTTTCTAACAGTAAGAACTCTGTACGGAGAAGGAGACCCGCAAACAGAAGGGGATGATGAAGCAACATGAGAAAATACTAATTGGAATCGCAACTGGAAGCCACGTGTGTTTGAGTTCTGAAAATTGTGAACTATGTATCAGAAAAACTGTTTCATTCTGTGCACTCTTTTAAGACTTTTAGCAAGAAAGAAGACTAATTGGACTATTGGAGATGATTGAGTTGAGCTTATACCTGAAGCGTGAACGCCAATTATCATGGCTTCTTTTCAATCTCAGTGTATGGATGGAGATTTTATACACCCAGACCTGTGGAAGCAAACATGAATGATTTCCCTATTCATAAATTTTCATGAATGCAGGATCGGTCAAATTCAGTTTGCTTGAACCATTTAAAAAGCAGTTTTTGATGCTCCAAATTATTTTTTAGAGAAGAAATCACTTGAGATGAACGAAAAACAGATGAAAGATCAGGTGTTGCAGCAGGCTCCTGTGACCTGCTCGATCTACATCACCGGCTCAAACCTGCTGATGCACATGGAGATTAGATACAGTGATTGGGTGCAGAGGACGCGATGGGTAATGCCGCGGCCACATGCCCTTACCCCCGCACCACCACATGCCTTTGCTGTAGATTGAGAGAGACGGGAGAGTAGAGAGGGAAGAAGGTGCAGAGACAGAGGAGTGGTACCGGCGGCGGAAGGAGCCTGCTTGGAGCAGCGGTCGTATTGGGCAACGGCCCCACCCTGTGATCCTTCTTCCACTTCCCCGCCGCTGAAACCTTGCTGCTTCGTGTGGTTGCAACGTCAACCATCAGACGGGAGCGCAAGAGCGAACGACGGCTGCAGGGACACCCTCGCTGCTTCGCTGGCGGCGACGTAAAGCATCCGGCTAGAAAACAAGAGCGAGAGGTTGCTGCATATGAAATGCGGCAGCCGACGACCCATGCGGAGGAGGGCTGACTTGGTGGCGAGGGCCCCAATGTGGCGGTGGTGGCGGCCCGCTCTTGCATCCATGGGGCAGCATCGCAGGAGCCGATCCGCGGTCGTGTCCGTGTGGGGCCTGGAGGTGGGGTGGTGGCCAAA
>NW_021239129.1:0-572 GCF_002162155.2 Triticum dicoccoides | reverse complement strand
AGACACCTATAGAGCATCTTTATAATCACCCAGTTCGTTGTGAAGTTTGATTGCACACAAGGTGCTCCTCCGGTATTCGGGAGTTGCATAATCTCATAGTCTGAGGAACATGTATAAGTCATGAAGAAAGCAGTAGCAATGAAACTGTAACGGTCATAATGCTAAGCTAACGAATGGGTCTTGTCCATCACATCATTCTCCTAATGATGTGATCCCGTTCATCAAATGACAATACATGTCTATGGTTAGGAAACATAACCATCTTTGATAAAAGAGCTAGTCAAGTGGAGGCATACTAGGGACACTTTGTGCTGGGGATACCACTACTGGGCGTAAACCGGCCTATCTGGGCCGGGTTAACTTCGTCAGTAGTTAACTATGTTAAAGCCCAAGAAGGCAGATGAGGGCTCAAGGCCCATAGACGGTTCAAGGCCTGTAGCCGTAAACCGGCGTTGGTATGTAACTTGTATTGTAAGTTAGGAATAAGTAGATACCAAACCGGACACATCTATGAGCCGGTATTGGGACTCTGTGAACCGACGGGCGTCACCCGTGTATATAAGGGGACGACC
>NW_021239128.1:0-397 GCF_002162155.2 Triticum dicoccoides | reverse complement strand
GGATACTTAATAAAACACACCCTTCCAAGTGCCAGATACAACCGGTGGTCGCTCTACCTCAGGGATATGAGGAGGGGATCGCCGGGTAGGATTATGCTATGAGATGCTATTTGGAGATGCTACTTGGAGATGCTACTTGGAGGACTTCATTCTACTACTTGATGCAAGACGGTGGCTGAAAGAAGCGTAGTCTTCGACAGGATTAGTTATCCCCCTCTTATTCTGGCATTCTGCAGTTCAGTCCACTGATATGGCCTCCCTACACATATACCCATGCATATGTAGTGTAGTTCCTTGCTTGCGAGTACTTTGGATGAGTACTCACGGTTGCTTTCTCCCCCCTTTTCCCCTTTCCTTTCTTTCTGGTTGCCGCAACCAGATGCTGGAGTCCAGGAGC
>NW_021239127.1:0-1102 GCF_002162155.2 Triticum dicoccoides | reverse complement strand
GTAGGATTTCTGGAAAGCATATAGGGTTATTTGGAAAGTTTTTTTCAATGGAAAGCCTGGATTAAGCTACTTGAATGTTGAGCATCAAGATCTATAAGGATAGATCAAAACGCTTAATGGTACTTTCAAATGAGCACATACCTTGACATGATCTTGAAGGTGTTCAAGATGGATCAGTCAAAGAAGGAGTTCTTGCCTGAGTTGTAAGGTATGAAGTTAAGACTTAAAGCTCGACCACGGCAGAAGAAAGAGGAAGGACGAAGGTCGTCCCCTATGCTTAAGACATAGGCTCTACAGTATGCTATGCTGTGTACCGCACCTGAAGTGTGCCTTGCCATGAGTCAGTTAAGGGGTACAAGAGTGATCCAAGAATGGATCACAGGACAGCGGTCAAAGTTATCCTTAGTAACTAGTGGACTAAGGAATTTTCTCGATTATGGAGGTGGTAAAAGAGTTCGTCGTAAAGGGTTACGTCGATGCAAGCTTAACACCTATCCGGATAGCTCTGAGTAGAGATACCGGATACGTATAATGGAGCAACAATTTAGAATAGCTCCAAGTAGAACAGTTATTTGGAATAGCTTCAAATAGAACGTGGTAGCTGCATCTAGGAGATGACATAGAGATTTGTAAAGCGCACACGGATCTGAAAGATTCAGACCCGTTGACTATAACCTCTCTCACAAGCATAACATGATCAAACCCAGAACTCATCGAGTGTTAATCACATGGTAAATGTGAACTAGATTATTGACTCTAGTAAACTCTTTGGGTGTTAGTCACATGGGGATGTGACCTTGAGTGTTAATCACATATCGATGTGAACTAGATTATTGACTCTAGTGCAAGTGGGAGACTGTTGGAAATATGCCCTAGAGGCAATAATAAATTGATTATTATTATATTTCCTTGTTCATGATAATTGTCTTTTATTCATGCTATAACTGTATTATCCGGAAATCGTAATACACGTGTGAATACATAGACCACAATATGTCCCTAGTGAGCCTCTAGTTGACTAGCTCGTTGTGATCAACAGATAGTCATGGTTTCCTGGCTATGGACATTGGATGTCGTTGATAACGGGATCACATCATTAGGA
>NW_021239126.1:0-421 GCF_002162155.2 Triticum dicoccoides | reverse complement strand
TGGATAAGTTTAAACTGCCAACCCAAGCCCTTAGGTCACCCATGTTAGTAACCTCGCCAGGAGCAGAGTATATGGCTAGTCTATGGTGTGATCGGTTACCATTAAGGATTGGTAACTACGTGTTTCCCTCAGGCCTAATAGTATTGGAGTCACAAGGACTGGATGTGATATTAGGCATGGATTGGTTATCGAAGTATGGAGGGAACATTGACTGCGCCATTAAATCAATTTTGCTTACCACCCTAGAAGGAAGAAGGATCAAGTATGTATCCCGGCATGTGCTGAAGAGGACTCAAGTGAATTCCTTATCAGGAGTTGTACAGGAGGAAGTACCAGTGGTGAAGGATTTCCCTGATGTATTTCCAGAAGAGTTGCCAGGCATGCCACCGGATAGAGAGATTGAGTTTTTGATTGAGCTTTT
>NW_021239125.1:0-12439 GCF_002162155.2 Triticum dicoccoides | reverse complement strand
TTCCACTGAGCCATGGTAGCTTGCTACTGCTCCGGAACACTTAGGCTGGCCGGCATGTGTCCTTCTTCGTTCCTGTGTCTGTCCCTTCGGGGAAATGTCACGCGATGAATACCAGAGTCCTGTTAGCCCGCTACAGCCCGGTTCACCGGAGTCCTGCTAGCCCAGTGCTACAGCCTGGATTCACTCGCTGATGACCGACACGTTCGATGCTGGGTCATGGATGCCTGTCCCTGTAAGTTTGTGCCACTTTGGGTTTACGACTAGCCATGTCAGCCCGGGCTCCTTATCATATGGATGCTAGCGACACTGTCATATACGTGTGCCAAAAGGCGCAAACGGTCCCGGGTAAAGGTAAGGCGACACCCGTGGGAATACCGTGCGTGAGGCCGCAAAGTGATATGAAGGGTTACATGCTAGATCTATGTGGCATTGAGTCGGGGTCCTGACAGCATTGGTATCAGAGCTTGACTGCCTGTATGATTACCAAGCCAAACTGGTCGAAGTTGAGTCTAGAAATTCTTTAGTTATATAAGGGAATTGATTGTGGGATGGAACGTAAGGCTCTTTTTACTCCTTATACCTTATGCCCTTCTGATCTGAGTCATCTTATCTTTCCTACGGGGATTAAGAACTAGGCTATCTCTTCTTTCTATCAGGATCACGTGTTACTAATCCATAGACTTATAAGATTGTTGGATTTAAGCTTGAGTTCAGTTTCTACTACTTCCGTACGTTAACTGTTGATCTCGAAACCTTGATATTGTGTTCCTGAGTGGTTATGCCACCATTTTTGTGAATGTCTCAAATCTTTTTGAGCATTTACATCCGTTATGCTGTCCGAGTCATCCCAGGTTTCTAAAATAGTCGGATGCATTTGCAAATCCCTTCCTTCTGTTTCCGATGTGCCTTTGGTCAGATTAATCACACAAATCAGTGAGTTGAGGTACTTTATTGCCTTGACATGTATGTTGGAGCTAGTATTATGACCCTAGGTGTCTTAGGGGATCATCTAGTAATTTAGCCATGATTTGTGTTCCCAGTGTGATGATTCTGGCCATCATTCCCGAAAGCATCCCGTGATGCTACTTAGTAGTAGGTATTCTATTCCTAGGTTCTTGAACCCGAGATTCACTCTACTTACTTCATGTTGATAGTAATTGCTAGCGCCTTTAGGATATTAGTAACCTTTGCGATAGTCCTGGAAGTCCGTGGTATCTTCTTCTTCCAGATACCATGAACTACTTATGGCAGAAGTTCCTCGTTGAACTGAAATATCACAACAGGATTATTCTTGAGGAGTTCTCCATTCATAAATCGTGACTCTGCCAGTTCTACCTTTCTGCATGGGTTATCCGGAAGAAATATGTTGAACTTGGTTCGACATACTAATCTATGCATCCACAACTCAGAAAATTATATGTTCCTTTGAGTTGTTCTCTTTAGTTGCATTCTGACCCTCGTCTATCAATTGATAGTCAAGAGTATGCGTGCGTTCGTTTATCGATGCCTATTACTCTTGTGGTCCGTCAAGCCATTCTATCGCAGAATGACTAGGAGAAACAAACTCCAGTACCTCTTCCATATCCAGGATTGGGTCAAAGAAGTTGTGCTCCGCAGATCAAATTGCTAATCCAGCTTTTGTTCTGTTCTACCCTGGAGTGTTACCATCTTTATATTAAGATTATCATGGGAATGGCACACCATCCTATGAATTCTTGATTTAGTGATACTCTCGCCATCATTACTCATTCCTCGGTTTCGTGTTGTCGTAACCGGAATGCCGACAAGTGAGTCGTGGTGTGTGAACTCAATACTCCTAGCAACCCCATTGCTTGGTAGTTAATGGAAAATAATCTTATTCTTAGTATGTTGGTTATTGAATCACCATTCTAAGATTGATTGTGCTACCTAGTCCTTATTTTGGTGCACCCTTCGATTGATGAGTTAGGATCTTGTCAAGTCCTCACCCATTTGATCATATCGTCTTGCCCTGAAAAGCAAGATTGTTCTCGAGCTTAGTAACATATCGGTGGTTCGTGATTTCCGAAGATCTTCTCAGAAGTATTACCAGGTTGTCACCTGACCGCTATGTTGAGCTCGTGATCAAGTTGGTTTCTTGTGAACCACCTTCTCTCCAAGAATCTGTGTTAGATATCCCTGAGCTAGTTGGTTAAGCTAAACGACAACTTGGAGGGTTGGAAGATAAAAGCTTGCCTGACTTAGTTCGTTCCAAAGGGATATTCTTGTGTAGTGTGTATTGAAGAAAGATGATATCTTCATCGATTGGTCCCTGTGATCAGTTGCTGGACCTATTGTCTTATCAATCCTTTGATTTGAGTGTGGGCTATCGTCAAATCAAGTCAGAACCAACGATGTTTGTAATGTTGTCTTACTCGTGGTTGATCCCTCGAGCATACACCATTATATCTTTTGGGTCTGATCAATGCTATCACCGTGTTCACATGATGGCGGAAGTCCAGTGATATGGAAATTCCGATGAGTTGTTGTTGAGCCCATTGACAACATCCTTATCTCCTCCATGATGTTGTTGAACATTAAGTTAGTGTTGGAAACTTTTGAAAGCATTTTCTTCATGCTAGCTCATGAAGTACTTGTTTGATGAAAGGAGTGACTTCCTTTGATTCACGTGCATTTTGATGTAAGTTGCCGTCGTGAATTCGAGAAAGTTTGTTTTTGCTCCTTTGGAATCATCCCAAGTCGGTCATGCACGTGCGAAGAATTCTGTGGTCTGTTAGACTGATCATCTTCATTCCATATGTATATCCTAGCACACCAAGCCACTGATTGACTCGTTCAAGGAAAAGAAGTCTATGCTTGGGATCTAATCCATGGACTTGCGTAAAGACTTCGATATCCTCGATGATGGCTCCCAACCAGAACTCGGTAGTGTTTTATTGTAAGACTACCATGTGGGCATGCTTGTCTGGAACAACGTGTTCACATGTTTGTAGCAGAACCAGCTCTTGTTTTGGAGCTTGCCATCGTAGTTCATTTCCTGAGAATCTCGCAACGTCATCTCGTCGATTTGTGTTGCAAACTTTCATTTTTCTTCCTAGACTCGATGAGTCTGGAATATCCTGACACCAACCAGATCTGAGTCTCAGGCAGATATGATGGTTGGAATATTTCCCAAGAACTATAATATTGGTCCCTCGATAACCGGTAAGGTGGATGTCGTGGCCAACACACCCAGCCGGAAGACCTATTATTGCAGTATCTTGTTTGAGGAAGTTGGCCACCTCCCCATAAGGATTTCGTAGGATTTACCTCCGTAACTGTTCCTTATGGATTCTATTGCTCCCAAAGTCCGACCTTTACTTGATGTTCTAGTTATCAAACCATATCTATGAATGGGATACACTAGTACGTCAAGGAGAACATTAGAAGCGGAGTGATAAATGTCTCTCGATCGATCATCCAGATTTTGTTTCCTTGGCCTCGCTAAGGTGAAATCTGAGAAAGTGTTATCTTCCTTTGCATCTGCATCATCCATCATCATTCATCATGGTAGCAAGTTGTGTTGCCAGGATCCTTGACACGGATGTTGGTAAAACCTTGATGAATATGGAAATGCTCAAGTTCTTGAGAGCACGCACAAGCGCTAGGTGTTATCATCGGCACTAACTGGGTTTGCTCTCAGTTTCCTCGGCAATGCTATGATCTTTTCAAACAGTGAATTCACTCTCTGTTGTTGGGTTTTCCCCCAGTTACCAGAATCATTCCCAGCATTTGCATTTTGTTCCCAGCTTACACCGCCAATGTGCCATTCTACCATGGGTCTCTTCCATTTCTGGTGATAAGCAAATTCATCCATTACGTTGTCTTCAACAAGGTAATCCACATCATCCAAGTTTGAGTATGCCATTCCACCGACCCCCTCCAAACGATCGCTCGAGAATTGTCTTAGGCTGGTTTAAAGAGTTTCAATGATCTCTGAATCAAAAGTAATTCTTTTTGCCACTTAAGGGGATATCTCTACGAGTCACCTTCCCTAAGGTGTATCGTTATGGTATCATGGCAACTCAACTCCTCGCTACGTGGACAATCGTTTACCACCTTCTTAAGTGTGGAATTGTTGTCCACCTAGTGAACCTTCGTCATCCGTTTCTTCCCACCCCTCTTGATGTGTATCTCGTGTCTCAACCCGAGAGATGGCCCTATGTCTCATTCCGGGAGTTAGTCCTGAGTTGTTCCATCTTCGAGGAGATCGACCCTTCTAGAGTCTCCTTCTTCCCTCCATGTCATGTTGACAGGAATTTTCAAGGCAAGACTTCAAGACAATGATGGTGATCGAATCAACGTTCATTCGAAGTGCAACCTGGATCGTGAAGATTATACTAGTTTGTGTATCCCCTTCATCTTACCCTACGGTTGAATCTCGAGACGAGATTCTTGTTTAGTGGGGGTGAGTTGTCACATCCCTAGCTCTGACCTGTCCTGTGCTTGCTTCCATCTGTGCATCATGTTTAAATTTTTGAAACTTGAACTGAGGAATTTTGGAAGCCTCAAAAACCCTAAATAAAAGAGGGGCAAAAACCCTAGAAATCTCATTCATTGCTCCAAAATGCTCTTCTTAAATGTTTGATAATTTTTGGTAAGGGTTCTGGTCCCAACCAAAATATTGAACATTTTTAAGGATTTATTTTTGGGACTTTGGATTTAATTCATTAGCTATTTGAATTTGAATTATATTCATATAATTAGAATATAATTTCAAATACCCCTGAAATATTTTATAAGCTTTTGGAAAAGTCCATCTAGCAATATAAAATATTCAGAGGAGTTTTTGGCATTGTTTGAATTATTTTAAAATTCAAAACAGTGGCAAAATAAATTAAATAAAACAAAACAGAAGAAAAAAATAAAACAGAGAAAGGGAGAGAAGGCCACCTGGGCCACCTACCTGGCGCCACTTACCTGGCCCAGCTCCCCCAGCCGGCCCAGCCCACCACTGCAGCCCTCCGTCGTCTTCCTCCCCTCGCCCCGAAGCTGCTGCGTGCTCGCACGCGCACGGCCGCGCGGCCACCTCCTGCTTGCCGACGAGCTCCTGGCCGCGTGGACGACT
Source organism: Triticum dicoccoides (assembly GCF_002162155.2). Classification (NCBI taxonomy): domain Eukaryota; kingdom Viridiplantae; phylum Streptophyta; class Magnoliopsida; order Poales; family Poaceae; genus Triticum; species Triticum dicoccoides. The sequence goes on along the minus strand of NW_021239125.1, from coordinate 7,353 downwards.
TCCGCAGGCCGTCCCGATCCCCCTGACCCCCCTCACTCTCCCGTGCACCTCTTCCCTCTCTCCCTGCTTCGCCTCCCTCGCCCCCTCTCCCGAAGCAGAGCGCAGCCGCCGACGCCGCTCGCCATAACCACGGCCACCGGGCCTCCCTCGCTTCCCCGACTAGCCCAGAGGCTCCGCCTCGACCCCCTCTTCCCTCTCCACCGACCCACGGCCCTCCGGAAGCCCTGCAACGCCGCCACCATCGCCGTTCCGTCGCCGGCCACCGAAGCTCACCGCTGTCGATTCGCCGCCTCCGACGCCTCCCCGAGCTCCCCGAGGCCACCGTCGCAACCCCTGTGAGCTCCGCCACCGTTTCCCCCTCTTTCCCTCTTCGTTTGGTTGCCGTAGCCGTCGCCCCCTTGATGACCGAAACCCGCCGCCGTCTGTGATCGCCGCCGACGTGCCTCCGGCCACCTAGTGGCCCGGCTGTCGTGCTCAGCTTCCTCCCCGCGCTGCCTGGAACACGTAGGTGCCCCGCACGAGCCTCCCCGGCCACCGTAGCATCAACCCCGAGCTCGCCCGAGCTCCGGCGACCGCCACGCTCGACGCCGGTGACGACTCCGGCCATCTTAGGCCCAGCCGCTGCCACTACTCGACGCGGACGAGCGCCCGCGTCACGTAGACGCTCTCCGCTGGCCATTTGGTCGCCGGAGGAGGAAACCGCACCCCTCCGCCGTCTCTGGCTCCGCCGGCGACGAGTCACGGGTCAACTCCGGCGAGTTGACCCAGGTTTGACCTTCCCCGTGTGTCACTGACGTGTGGGCCACCCCCCCTGACATTTTAGTTAGTATTAGTTTAACACTAATTAACCTAGGTTAGTTAGCTGATTAGTCGCTGACCAGTGGGCCCCGGCCCCACAAACAGTTTAGTTAGAATTAACTTAAGGCTAATTAACTTGGTTAATTAGTTGTGTCACTGACCAGTGGACCCCACTGGTCAGGTTTGACCTGAATCTGCCCCGTTGACCTGATGACGTCAAGGTGATGTCATGCTGACGCATTAAATGATTTTCTGGATTTAAAATAAATCAGAAAATCCAGAAAATTGTATAAACTTCTAAAATTCATAGAAAATCAACCGTAACTCCAAATTAAATAATTTATATATGAAAAATTATCAGAAAAATTCAAGGAATCCATCTGTACCATTTTCATGCATGTTAGAACAACTTATAGCTGCTGTTTAGCACAAATCAATTAAATGGCATTTGAATAATCACATATGGAGTTTGAATTTGAATCTTGTATTCAAACCAACCCCATTTAACTTGTTGCTAGATGCATTAGCCCAAAACACATTCATTTTGCCATGTCATGATCATGCATCATATTGTGCATTGCATTGATTGTGTTCCCTTCTGTGTTGCCGGTATTTGTCCCCTCTCGATAGACGCGATACCGATGATGTGATCATTGACACTGATGAAGACTCAATGTTATCTTCAGAAGTGCCAGGCAAGCAAAACCCCCTTGTTCATTCCGATAAAATCCCACTCTCTCGCTCCTGCTCTCTTTTACTGCATTAGGACAACAACGACATATTTGTTACTTGCTGCGGTAGCTGAACCCCTTTATCCTTTGCATGACCTGTCATTGCCACAGTAAATAGATGAAACCCACTAGCATGAGTAGGAGTTGTTTGAGCCCTGATGTGCCTACTCATTTATGTTTGTTGTCATGCCTGCTACTGCTTAGAGTTGAGTCAGGTCTGATTCATCGGGGATGAATCAGAGGCGTGTGAACATGTCCTACTGTGTGTGAGCTAAGTGTGTGAACACGATTTGGTAAAGGTAGCGGTGAGAGGCCATGTAGGAGTACATGGTGGGTTGTCTCATTGCAGCCGTCCTCAGGAACTGAGTTCTGTGTTTGTGATCCATGATTCAGCTACTACCATGCATTGGGCCCTGAAATATGACCCCGCTCGACTTCTTATTCACCCTAGCTCTCTGTCCAGGAGTTGCAAGTAGTTTCTGGTGTTTGTAGTCTACTGGAGGCCGTGGACAGCGCTGACCGTAGGGGTGGGCTGTGATGCGGTAGGTACGTGGCACGGTGTACCGAATACCCGTTAGGTATCTCGGGAACCCTGTTCACATCGTTCGGGGCCGTATGGGAAACCTCGGCCGGACTCCCTGCGGATGGAACCTGAATAGGCGATAAACCTGGACTAGAGGCTTAAGTGTTTAGGTAGGTCGTGGTCTACACCCACGTCGGCTTTCGCTTGAAGTCTGCCGAGCACATGTCGTGTGCAGACGCTAAGTGGTGGAAACATGTATGAAGAAGTACACCCCTGCAGGGTTATCATAATCTATTCGAATAGCCGCGTCCGCGGTAAAGGACTACTTGGTTGCCTATACAGTTCATAGACAAGTAAATGGAAACTACTAAAAGCCTCAAGATAAGTGTGAGTGCCGAGGATGGCTCTTCCGTAGGAAGACGGAGGCCGATCCTCGGTAGTGTATTGAAGTGGTGAGTAGTGGACTCGTGTGCGCAAAACCATTTCAAGTTGAAGTATCGTAGGATAGTCTAGCCAAGAGTCAAAGCTGGCTTGCTGCAATAACTCCACCAACCCTTCTTGATAATATGCATGTATGTAGGATCTGATGTAAGTCTTGCTGAGTACCTTTGTACTCATGTTGCTATAATTTACATTTTTTCAGAAGACGCTGCAACCCCTTCTGATGGGTTCTATGTAGACGTTGACATCAATGAGTAGGCTAAAGGCCCAGGTGGTGACCCTGAGCTTGTGAAGGACCATGTAGTATAGCTAGGCTTTCCAAGCCTCTTTTATTTTACTAGTTGTCTGTACTCAGACAAGTTACTTCCGCTGCTGGTTTGCATGACTGTATGACTTGAATGCTGGGTCGTGAGACCCGTTCCTTTGTGTATGTTATGTATGGCTCCCTGAGCCTTAAATAAAGTACTTGTGTCGTAGAGTCATGTTGTGATGCTTCGTTGTATTTGCACATATCGAGCATATTGTGTGTATGATTGAAATGCTTGGTATGTGTGGGATCTGACTGTCTAGTTGTTTATCTTTAGTAGCCTCTCTTACCGGGAAATGTCTCCTAGTGTTACCGCTGAGCCATGGTAGCTTGCTACTGCTCTGGAACACTTAGGCTGGCCGGCATGTGTCCTTCTTCGTTCCTGTGTCTGTCCCTTCGGGGAAATGTCACGCATTGAGTACCGGAGTCCTGTTAGCCCGCTACAGCCCGGTTTACCGGAGTCCTGCTAGCCCAGTGCTACAGCCCGGACCCACTTGCTGATGACCGACACGTTCGAAGCTGGGTCATGGATGCCTGTCCCTGTAAGTCTGTGCCACTTTGGGTTTACGACTAGTCATGTCAGCCCGGGCTCCTTATCATATGGATGCTAGCGACACTATCATATACGTGAGCCAAAAGGCGCAAACGGTCCCGGGCAAAGGTAAGGCGACACCCGTGGGGATACCGTGCGTGAGGCCGCAAAGTGATATGAGGTGTTACCGGCTAGATCGATGTGACATCGAGTCGGGGTCCTGACAGTGTTGGTATAGAGGCCATGTAGGAGTACATGGTGGGTTGTCTCATTGAAGCCGTCCTCAGGAACTGAGTTCTGTGTTTGTGATCCATGATTCAGCTACTACCATACATTGGGCCCTGAAATATGACCCCGCTCGACTTCTTATTCACCCTAGTCCTCTGTCCAGGAGTTGCAAGTAGTTTCTGGTGTTTGTAGCTTACTGGAGGCCGTGGACAGCGCTGACCGTAGGGGTGGGCTGTGATGCGGTAGGTACGTGGCACGGTGTACCGGATGCCCGTTTGGTATCTCGGGAACCCTGTTCACATCGTTTGGGGCTGTGAGCGAAACTCCGGCCGGATCTCCTCATGGATGGAACCCGAATAGGCGATAAACCTGGACTAGAGACTTGAGTGTTTAGGTAGGTCGTGGTCTACACCCACGTCGGCTTTCGCTTGAAGTCTGCCGAGCACATGTCGTGTGCAGACGCTAAGTGGTGGAAACATGTATGAAGAAGTACACCCCTGCAGGGTTAACATCATCTATTCGAATAGCCGTGTCCGTGGAAAAGGACTTCTGGGTTGCTTATATCAGTTCATAGACAAGTGAAAGTGGATACTTTAAAATGCGCAAGATAAGCGTGAGTGCTATGGATGGCGTTCTCATAGGGAGACGGGAGCGGATCCATAGTGGTGTATTGATATGGTGAATATGTGGACTCGTGTGCGCCACCTCAAAAGAGTCGCTTGCAGTCGTAGTTTAGGATAGCCACCGAGTCAAAGCTGGCTTGCTGCAGTTAAACCCCACCATCCCCTTTGTTGATAATGATGCATATGTAGATAGTTCTGATGTAAGTCTTGCTGGGTACATTTGTACTCACGTTTGCCTATTTTATGTTTTTGCAGAGAGACTTCAGTCTCACTAGTAGTTCCACGTGGACTTCGACGTTTAGCTTGTTACCTCAGCTACGATCTTGTGCCCTCGGCAGGATCTGATAGATAGTCAGGCTTCTCGGCCTTTTTCATTTATAGATGTCTGTACCCAGACATGATAGCTTCCGCTTGTGCTTTGACTTGTATGCTCTGATTGTTGGGTCGTGAGACCCATGTTTGTAATATCTCGCTCCTCGGAGCCTATTGATTAAAATACTTGAGTTGTAGAGTCATGTTGTGATGCCATGTTGTATTTGCACATATCGAGCATATTGTGTGTATGTTATTGAAATGCTTGGTATGTGTGGGATCTGACAACCTAGTTGTTTATCCTTGGTAGCCTCTCTTACCGGGAAATGTCTCCTAGTGTTACCGCTGAGCCATGGTAGCTTGCTACTGCTCTGGAGCACTTAGGCTGGCCGGCATGTGTCCTTCTTCGTTCCTGTGTCTGTCCCTTCGGGGAAATGTCACGCGATGAATACCGGAGTCCTGTTAGCCCGCTACAGCCCGGTTCACCGGAGTCCTGCTAGCCCAGTGCTACAGCCTGGATTCACTCGCTGATGACCGACACGTTCGATGCTGGGTCATGGATGCCTGTCCCTGTAAGTCTGTGCCACTTTGGGTTTACGACTAGCCATGTCAGCCCGGGCTCCTTATCATATGGATGCTAGCGACACTGTCATATACGTGTGCCAAAAGGCGCAAACGGTCCCGGGTAAAGGTAAGGCGACACCCGTGGGAATACCGTGCGTGAGGCCGCAAAGTGATATGAAGGGTTACATGCTAGATCTATGTGGCATTGAGTCGGGGTCCTGACAGCGTTGGTATCAGAGCTTGACTGCCTGTAGGATTACCAAGCCAAACTGGTCGAAGTTGAGTCTAGAAATTCTTTAGTTATATAAGGGAATTGATTGTGGGATGGAACGTAAGGCTCTTTTTACTCCTTATACCTTATGCCCTTCTGATCTGAGTCATCTTATCTTTCCTACGGGGATTAAGAACTAGGCTATCTCTTCTTTCTATCAGGATCACGTGTTACTAATCCGTAGACTTATAAGATTGTTGGATTTAAGCTTGAGTTCAGTTTCTACTACTTCCGTACGTTAACTGTTGATCTCGAAACCTTGATATTGTGTTCCTGAGTGGTTATGCCACCATTTTTGTGAATGTCTCAAATCTTTTTGAGCATTTACATCCGTTATGCTGTCCGAGTCATCCCAGGTTTCTAAAATAGTCGGATGCATTTGCAAATCCCTTCCTTCTGTTTTCGATGTGCCTTTGGTCAGATTAATCACACAAATCAGTGAGTTGAGGTACTTTATTGCCTTGACATGTATGTTGGAGCTAGTATTATGACCCTAGGTGTCTTAGGGGATCATCTAGTAATTTAGCCATGATTTGTGTTCCCAGTGTGATGATTCTGGCCATCATTCCCGAAAGCATCCCGTGATGCTACTTAGTAGTAGGTATTCTATTCCTGGGTTCTTGAACCCGAGATTCACTCTACTTACTTCATGTTGATAGTAATTGCTAGCGCCTTTAGGATATTAGTAACCTTTGCGATAGTCCTGGAAGTCCGTGGTATCTTCTTCTTCCAGATACCATGAACTACTTATGGCAGAAGTTCCTCGTTGAACTGAAATATCACAACCGGATTATTCTTGAGGAGTTCTCCATTCATAAATCGTGACTCTGCCAGTTCTACCTTTCTGCATGGGTTATCCGGAAGAAATATGTTGAACTTGGTTCGACATACTAATCTATGCATCCACAACTCAGAAAATTATATGTTCCTTTGAGTTGTTCTCTTTAGTTGCATTCTGACCCTCGTCTATCAATTGATAGTCAAGAGTATGCGTGCGTTCGTTTATCGATGCCTATTACTCTTGTGGTCCGTCAAGCCATTCTATCGCAGAATGACTAGGAGAAACAAACTCCAGTACCTCTTCCATATCCAGGATTGGGTCAAAGAAGTTGTGCTCCGCAGATCAAATTGCTAATCCAGCTTTTGTTCTGTTCTACCCTGGAGTGTTACCATCTTTATATTAAGATTATCATGGGAATGGCACACCATCCTATGAATTCTTGATTTAGTGATACTCTCGCCATCATTACTCATTCCTTGGTTTCGTGTTGTCGTAACCGGAATGCCGACAAGTGAGTCGTGGTGTGTGAACTCAATACTCCTAGCAACCCCATTGCTTGGTAGTTAATGGACAATAATCTTATTCTTAGTATGTTGGTTATTGAATCACCATTCTAAGATTGATCGTGCTACCTAGTCCTTATTTTGGTGCACCCTTCGATTGATGAGTTAGGATCTTGTCAAGTCCTCACCCATTTGATCATATCGTCTTGCCCTGAAAAGCAAGATTGTTCTCGAGCTTAGTAACATATCGGTGGTTCGTGATTTCCGAAGATCTTCTCGGAAGTATTACCAGGTTGTCACCTGACCGCTATGTTGAGCTCGTGATCAAGTTGGTTTCTTGTGAACCACCTTCTCTCCAAGAATCTGTGTTAGATATCCCTGAGCTAGTTGGTTAAGCTAAACGACAACTTGGAGGGTTGGAAGATAAAAGCTTGCCTGACTTAGTTCGTTCCAAAGGGATATTCTTGTGTAGTGTGTATTGAAGAAAGATGATATCTTCATCGATTGGTCCCTGTGATCAGTTGCTGGACCTATTGTCTTATCAATCCTTTGATTTGAGTGTGGGCTATCGTCAAATCAAGTCAGAACCAACGATGTTCGTAATGTTGTCTTACTCGTGGTTGATCCCTCGAGCATACACCATTATATCTTTTGGGTCTGATCAATGCTATCACCGTGTTCACATGATGGTGGAAGTCCAGTGATATGGAAATTCCGATGAGTTGTTGTTGAGCCCATT
>NW_021239124.1:0-830 GCF_002162155.2 Triticum dicoccoides | reverse complement strand
TCCGGTGCTTCGGGGGGTCTCTTTTGGTCCATAAAAATCACCGTAAATTTTTAGCTCATTCCGAGAAATTTTATTTTTGCACAAAAAACAACACCACGGTAGTTCTGCTGAAAACACCGTCAGTCCAGGTTAGTTCTAATAAAATCATACCAAAAACATAAAAATTTGTTGCAAACATGGCATGAATACTTCATAAATTATAGATACGTTGGAGACGTATCAAAAGACGTTTGACGAACCTCAACAATGTGTCATATGCAACATTCCTTTTTCCTCATGATATATGTTGTTGAGCTCAAGGCAAGTACTTGTCACCCTTGTGGTAGCTCGAGCTCTCTCCGTGATATGGATGCCAAACAAGGTTAACTCTTAAACCAAGCAGTCACTTATAACCTACAAGTATAGGGGGTCGCAATAGTTTTCGAGGGTAGAGTATTCAACCCAAATTTATTGATTCAACACAAGGGGAGCCAAAGAATATTCGTGAGTATTAGCGGTTGAGTTGTCAATTGAACCACACTTGAAAGGCTTAATATCTGCAGCAAAGTAGTATGATAGTAATGGTAACGGTGGAAAAAGTAACACTAGCAGTTTTGTAGTGATTGTAACAGCAGCAACAATCAAAGTAACTTAGCCAGATCAATATGTGAAAAGCTCGTGGGCACTGGATCGGCGATGGATAATTGTGTTGGATAATATTCATCATGTGGCTGTCATAACCTGGGAGACACAGAACTAGCTCCAATTCATCAATATAATGTAGGCATGTATTCCATATATAGTCATACGTGCTTATGGAAAAGAACTTGCATGACATGTTTTGTCCTACC
>NW_021239123.1:0-974 GCF_002162155.2 Triticum dicoccoides | reverse complement strand
TTCCTTCAACTACTAGGCATACTATGACAACCACATCCGTTGTTGTCAGGACTACATCACCTCCACCATGTGACACATCGCCCCCGAGAGTGGCTACATCATCTGAGTTGATCATAAGAGGTAATGACAAAGGTACTGATCTTCCATCTCTACATGAGAATGATGAATGCCTTGCCAATTTGAATGCACCATCTGATGAGCTACCCACTACTTTGATCACACCACCTATTTTAGAGGACTATGTTGATAATTTGACTTTGCCATGTGATCAAACAACTGAAATACCAACAATTTTGAGTGCACCCATTGAATTAACTATTGATGCAAAAGAACCAATGTTTAATCATTTTGATATGACCTATAATCTTGGTGATGATTCTGTGTTGAATGACTTATTGCATGTTTGCTTATTTAAGCATGTCGTAGCATGTAAATTTGATGCAAGTAAGGTTTATTCACTAATGTTGAGATGGTTTAATGATGAACATTGTCAATCTTTTGAAATGAATAAGAGCTTCACTTATATGCGCAAACTGAGTTGCAATATTTTCATGCCTTCTACTTCTTGTGCTAATTTTTTGGCTTTAGATTTTATGAACTATGCAAGTTACTCATCTATTCATGTGTCATATATGCAAAAATCAAGGGAAGTAAAAATGGATGACATATACATATACAACATGTACACCTTGTCTCTTTTGTTAGCCACATTTCAGATTCAGCAACGCCGAGGACGGCTTTATTTTCAAGAAGGGGAGGATGATGAGGACATGACTACCTTGGATATGACCAAAAATATTGCATATATGCATATTTGTCAGGTGATTTCTAGTGCAAACTATTCAATAATCTATTTATGTTATCCAGAACAAAAATACTTCACACACTTTTGTGTTTTGTCTAATTGCAGGTGTATGGGACATTTGTACAATCCACATATGAAGATAAGGAAGAAAGAGATGTTTATTTGCTGT
>NW_021239122.1:0-1462 GCF_002162155.2 Triticum dicoccoides | reverse complement strand
CTCGTGTTTGTAACACAGTGAGAGAAAAAGTAAATAGAAATTAAGAGCAAATTTAAGGGTACGAGACGTATCCTTGGGTATCAGTTTTTTGTGCTAATGTTTGTCATCTAGTTTGATGTGAAAGATCCTGCGAGCGAAGTCCCAACAATGACTTGGATCATAGATTGATAAATCAGCAACTTACATGAGGGATTTCTGCTGGGGAAAAGAGTACAGTTGTACATGCTAGGATGAAAGTAGAATCTGGAAGATGTTTAGAGAAACCGAGAGAGAATTCGGGGAGCAATTCACAACTTACCTCCACGCACACGGCATGTGCCTCTACTTATACCAAGCGCCTACCATCACTCACAGGCAGTTCAAGGGACCCACCAAGTCAGCTCACAGAGCCAACTACTTGTTGCTTACTCTGAATCTTTGCCTGACAGACGAGTTGGTTTTGCTCCATTTCTTGGTTCAATTGGGCTAGCAACTCGATGTCCACCGTCATAGGTGAAGTTGTGACACTGGAGGCATGTATTACTGAACCTGTCGAGAGCCTAACAGTTGGAACAACTAGGCAGTTCAGTGACACGGTTTGCTAATGTCACGATGTCTCCAATTCCTACATGTCCATACATCACCCTGATTCCTTTATTATGGTCTCTATCTATGTGGTTGCCACTATCTTATGTACTAATGTACACACCGCCAATAAGAGAATCACTAGTTTGAAGTGTGGATGCATGAGTAATAAGCTTTGGTGACGATGGAGTGGTGTATTTAAAGGGAGAGACGGAGGGAGAACATTACTCGCGATGGAGTGGTGTATTTAAAGGGAGAGACAGAGGGAGAATATTGCTCGCAAAAGTGTAGGAGTTTGTGGAGTATTCGTTCTATATCCATGAGGTGGACGCACCGGGCTTGATTTGAGTGAAAGAATAGAAATAAGGAGAATCAGGAAATGAGCATTCAAGTCCATCATCTGTTGGAACATGCCGCTATTTCATATGAGTACTTGTAATCCAAGACCCTGGCACAGGTTACCGCATGACCGAATAATTCGCCATTTTGGAAGGGGTTAATAAGGACGAAAGTAGCCTTCTTCAATAGTACCAAACTTCAGGCTCAAGTTGTGCCTATGTCATTAACCCCTTCAATTGCCTTCTTGAATACTATTTTGCGCTCAAAAAATTTGGCACAGATTACCGCACGACCGAATAATCCAAGACTATGTATATGACGTTGAAGGCTATGTGTATCGTACACCATAGGAGCTTGAGCCTAAAATTATGTATCATACGCCACTCGCCAAGCTCCTATGGCGTATGATACACGTAGCTTTCAAGGATCCAATGATGCAGAGGATGTAGCAAGGATGCAATGATGCAGAGGATGTAGCAAGGGAGGAACCTCTCACGACCCGAATCCTAGAGCTCTAGCACCAGCAAACTCCTTATCACCCCGTATCTCTCGCCGCCGC
>NW_021239121.1:0-1164 GCF_002162155.2 Triticum dicoccoides | reverse complement strand
GTCTGCAGCGGTATTTCGCGGATCCTAAGGTAGCAAAGCTCCTACGTTGGCACGCGGATAGGGAGGAGAAGAAGCGAGAAGATGACGCAAATGATCCGGAGATAGATAAAAAAGACAAGATGCTGAGTCACCCTAAGGATGCGAGCCAGTGGCAAGCATTGAACTTCGAATACCCAGAATTTGGGAACGATCCAAGGAACATCGTGCTGGGCGCGAGCACCGATGGAGTCAATCCGTTTGGCAGCCAGAGAAGCACACATAGCACCTGGCCTGTGTTTGTGTGGATGTACAACCTTCCCCCCTGGTTGTGCATGAAGAGGAAGTACATTCACATGAGTATGCTAATTGAAGGGCCGAAACAACCAGGGAACGACATCAATCTGTATCTGGGGCTGCTGAAAGAGGAGCTTGACACGCTGTGGAAAACGCCAGCCAATACGTGGGACGCCGCAGAGAAAGACCAGCTCGGAAAGCCAGGCGCGAGAGGTTCAAGAACTCAAGGCACAGGTGGCGCGGATTCCGGAGATTGTCCAAGAGCAAGTGGAACAACGACTCGGAGCGACGATCACCGCCCTTGTGCCTACCTTGATCTCGGGGTTGAGTGCGTGGATTGCGGGCGGCCAACAGGGGCCGCCCCCGATTCCTAGCTTCACGGCCAGCAACTCGCATAATGCGATGGCGGGGCCATTGGTGCCTCCGGCGGAGGCGGCATTGGTGTCTCCGACGCCGGCACTGGAGCTTAATGCACCCGGGTGTACGCCGGCCGGCACCTCTTCAGCAACCGGCCGCTCCGTCAACTGCACGCCCGCCGTTGGCGGTGCCTCGACATTAGCCGAGCTCGACGCCATCATCACGGTAACTAATTAAGCCTCTCTCGGCCGAGGACTTCATCTCCTTGCCTTTGACTGGGCATCCCTGACGCCCTACATGTTTTCGCAGGGCGCCGCCGACGTTCCGTGCACTCTCCTCCACTTCGTGAACAACGAGTTGGTCGATGTCGCCAAGGGCAAAATCGTTCAACCGGGCAACCCCTTGTTCCACGGTACCCAGATGCCACCCAACTTGTTTAGGGTTCAACTGGTTCGGGTGCTGCCAGGCTGCGACGACTTGTTACCTCCGATTCGACCCGTCGGGGCCGACGATGATGACGTGATGACCCTCAGC
>NW_021239120.1:0-1708 GCF_002162155.2 Triticum dicoccoides | reverse complement strand
GGTTGAAACATTTGTTCCAAAACAAAGAGCATGCCAAGGCGATGCGATGGCACAGAGAAGACCGTAAGAAAGACGGAAAGTTGAGAGTACCCGCTAACGGGTTGCAGTGGAGAAAAATCGAAAGAAAGTACGGGAAGGAGTTTGCAGATGACGCAAGGAGCGTATGGTTTGGTCTAAGCGCAGATGGCATTAATCCTTTTGGGGAGCAGAGCAGCAACCATAGCACCTGGCCTGTGACTCTATGTTTGTATAACCTTCCTCCTTGGTTGTGCATGAAGCGGAAGTTCATTATGATGTCAGTGCTCATCCAAGGCCCTAAGCAACCCGGCAACGACATTGATGTGTACCTAAGGCCATTAGTTTAAGAACTCTTACAACTGTGGAATGGAACAGGTGTACGTGCGTGGGATGAGCACATGAGGGAAGAATTTGACCTAAAGGCGTTGCTGTTCGTGAAAATCAATGATTGGCCTGCTCTCAGTAACCTTTCAGGACAGACAAACAAGGGATACCGCGCATGCACGCACTGTTTGGACGATACCGACAGTATATATTTGGCTAATTGTAAGAAGAATGTATACCTGGGACATAGTCGATTTCTTCCGAGCAGGCATCCCGTAAGAAAGAAAGACAAGCATTTCAAAGGTGAGGCGGATCACCGGGCGAAGCCTCGCCACCGTACTAGTGCTGATGTACATGATATGGTCAAGGATTTGAAGACGGTCTTTGGAAAGGGTCCTGGTGGACAACCTGTTCCGAATGACGCTGACGGACGCGCACCCATGTGGAAGAAGAAATCTATATTTTGGGACCTGCCCTATTGGAAAGACCTGGAGGTCCGCTCCGCAATCGACGTGATGCACGTGACGAAGAATCTTTATGTGACCCTGCTTGCCTTCTTGGGCGTGTATGGGAAGACAAAAGATACACCTGAGGCACGGGAGGACCAGCAACGTATGCACGGAAAAGACGGCATACATCAGGGTCATGCAAGCTACGCTCTTACCAAAGAAGAGAAGGAAATCTTCTTTGAATGCCTGCTCAGTATTAAGGTACCGTCTGCCTTCTCGTCGAATATAAAGGGAATAATAAACATGGAAGAGAAAAAGTTCCAGAACCTAAAGTCTCATGACTGCCACATGATTATGACGCAACTGCTTCCGGTTGCATTGAGGGGGCTTCTACCGGAAAACGTTCCATTAGCCATTGTGAAGCTATGTGCATTTCTCAATGCATTCTCTCAGAAGGTAATCGATCCAGAAATCATACCAAGGTTAGAGAATGATTTGGTGTAATGTCTTGTCAGTTTCGAGTTGGTGTTCCCACCATCCTTCTTCAACATCATGACGCACGTCCTAGTTCACCTATGCGAAGAGATTAACGTTTTGGGTCCTGTGTTTCTACACAATATATTCCCCTTTGAGAGGTTCATGGGATTCTTAAAGAAATATGTTCATAACCGTGCTAGGCCAGAAGGAAGCATCTCCAAGGGCCATGAAAATGAGGAGGTCATTGAGTTTTGTATTGACTTTATTCCTGACCTTAAGCCGATTGGTGTTCCTGAATCGCGGCATAAGGGCAGACTGGATGGAAAAGGCATGCTAGGAGGGGAACAAATAATATGTATGGACAGACATTCTCTCACTGAAGCACACAACACAGTTCTACAGAATTCCGCCTTTGTGGCTCCGTATATGGATGAACACAA
>NW_021239119.1:0-390 GCF_002162155.2 Triticum dicoccoides | reverse complement strand
GATATCTCCTCGCAACCAACGCGATTAGGGGTTGTCAATCCCTTCACGGTCACTTACGAGAGTGAGATCTGATAGAGATGATAAATAATATTTTTGGTATTTTTGGTATACATATGCAAAGTGAAAAGTTAAAACAAAGCAATTAATAAAGTAATGGAGATTGATATGATGAGAATAGACCCGGGGGCCATAGGTTTCACTAGTGGCTTCTCTCAAGAGCATGGATATTCTACGGTGGGTGAACAAATTACTGTTGAGCAATTGACAGAATTGAGCATAGTTATGAGCATATCTAGGTAATGATCATGTATATAGGCATCACGTCCGAGACAAGTAGATCGAAACGATTCTGCATCTACTACTATTACTCCACTCATCGACCACTATCCA
>NW_021239118.1:0-1588 GCF_002162155.2 Triticum dicoccoides | reverse complement strand
AAAAAAAGGAGAAAGACCTCCGGTCTCTCCATCAGAATGATGCATGCCGCCACAATAAAGGAAACACATGGGAGCGCCAACAGCTCGCTGCCCACCCCTCCCTCACCTACCTCCAGAACGACATGACCATGAGGCCAGAGTGCTGCCAGAGCGGTGAGGATGGACGCCGTCGGGCCCCCGCAGATGGAGACGCAGGGCCGCACGCGCCATCCCCATGGCCTTGGCCGGCCGCCGCCACCGCTGACCTCACCAGGGCCGCCGACCCGCTTCCTGATCTCCGCCGCCTGCACCGAGCGAGCCACGGGCAGCACTCGTCACCGACGGCGACGGAACCAAAACCCGAGGATCGCATCATCTTCATCATCTTGTCTGCAGCAATAGATACTCCTTAACCCGGGGACGCTCCTTTCTAGTAAAAGCCTATATATTTTCCCCCGATGAGCTCATTCTCTGAAATAAACTTCTCGCACCCATCGGCGCATACGAGGGTCCTATCCTGTTTTTACGCAATTCAACTTGAAAATGCAACAACCAATTTGGGGAGGTTCATGAGTGGATTTTTGGAACCTTAAGTACATAGTGGTGCGGAAACATCCGCCAACACCGCAAAAGTCAATTCCACTACTGGCAATATTACATCCACTAACGCCAGTAGTTGTTATGCGGGCCCGGCTCATTGGTAATTTGGCGCCCTAGAATGTTTACCGAAAAAGGCTTTCACCCCGCTTTATATATAAAGCACCAAACCACAAGCATCCAGTACAACCACACGCCACGCCACCGTAACACACGCGCACATCCAAGACAGGATACATAGGCGCTGAGCGCAATAACACCACTCCTAGCACTACCGCCCCGAAGAAATGAAGCTACATATGACGAACCATGCGCTCCAAAGCGGCGCCTTCAGGAAGGATACGACGCCGGAGCGTCGCCACCGCCCGATCCAAGGATCAGAGTTTCCCCCGGAGCCGCATGACGGGCAATGAGAGCCTCGACGACTCCTTCAAGAAGGGAACGATCTTCGCCGCCGCCGATCCGTCCGAAGATAGAGCAGGTTTTCACCTCGGCCCACAATCACCGCCACCGAACGCCACACCCCGGCAACCACGTCACCCACACGACCATGATGACCGGGCAGCACCAAGGCACGGGTTTTGTCCAAGAACACCGCGCAACCACCACCACCAGGGCCGCCGCCCCAGCATCCAAGACCTCGACACCACCTCACCCGTGACCCGCCGCTACCCCAACCAAAGAGACGAGTGGAAAGGGACCGCCTTTCGCACCCCTGGACGACCCCCAGCGTCGAGACCCAATAGGCCGGCCAAATCTGGCCTCCATCGCCCGTCCTGCAGCCCCGAGCGCGAGACGAGCTCAGTCCTGATGCCGGGCGCGAGACGAGCTCCGTCCGTCTGTCGGGCGCGAGACAAGCTCTGTCCTGCTGCCGGGCGCGAGACGAGCTCCGTCCTGCTGCCGGGCGCGAGACGAGCTCCGTCCTGCAGCTCCAGGCGCGAGACAAGCGAAGGACCGCAGCTGGGAGAGGGCCAGCCCCAGGACTGAAGTAACGCCCGGGCGACGAGTAGAT
>NW_021239117.1:0-1716 GCF_002162155.2 Triticum dicoccoides | reverse complement strand
GTGGATGCCACGTGTCGGTCACCCTTGACGAAAGCACTTTTGTGACGCGCGATTTATCGTCATGGAAGTGGAAACTTCCGTGATGATAATTTTGGTAATGTCATGGAACACTTCTACGACAACACAGGTATGACTATCTTGATTCTGTCATAAAATCGTCATGGATGTACATGCATGACAAAAAACGCGACCTACTGTGACAAACACGTATCATCACGGAAGTGTATTTTTTTTGTAGTGTTGAAAGAGACTATCTTCATCCTACGCCTCCCACCGATTGATAAACCTTAGGTCATCCACTTAAGGGAAAATTGCTACTGTCCTACAAAACTCTGCGCTTGGAGGCCCAACACGTGTCTACAAGAAAAAAGTTGGATAGTAGACATGAAGGCCCCAGAAGCTCTAATCTTGGCCAAGACATGCTGGTGAAGCTGAAGGCTGTTTACACTTTGGTGGAACAGCTGTACACAGGCATGCAGTGATCCTTAGCAGTTATCTCGCATAACAAACAGCCGCCTTCACTCATCAAGGATGTTTTGGACAAGCTATCTGTCATGCCCAAAAGAATTGAAGAAATTAAGTGATCTGCAGCTCGAGCCGGTGCCATCATTGCTTTGAGCCAGGCCAAAGCAGGCGGAGCTAGACCTAGATGAACTAGCAAGTGGTTGTTTGAGCCCGAAAGAGGACGGGTCTCCCTTCGAAGCCAAAGACTTTACCAAATGTGTAAAGGAGATGCGCCCTTTGGCAACCAAGCTTGCTGAAGAAACTGATTTGTCTAAATATCAGCCGGCTTACACAAAGGACAATGCAAAAGTGAAAGCACCAGCTTATGAGATTGTAGAGCTTATTCCTCTGATTGGTAAGCACACCTTTGCTCCTGACATTGATCCGTCTAATCTTATAGATGATGAGGCTGAATTCCAAGCTTTAACCGACATTGACTAGGCCTCATCTGACTTCCAGACAATGGAGGGAGGAGGAGAAGAACCGGCACAGGATAACCCGGAAGCTTCAACTCACCAAGACCAGAACAACTGATCCCTAGGGCGGCTCTCCAACTACAGCATGATGTTTCTCCTTTGAAAAACTCTTATCATTTGGGCTTGGAAAGCCATGTAATAGGCTAGTGAAAATAGTGATCTGTCATGCCATCGTGCATGTTTTAGCCTTAAAACTGCTGATGCACTTTCTATGTGCCTTTGATAAGTTTGCAAGGAATATTATACTGTTTTGCAATGTTCCTACACACACAAGGAACAACATATACCCTGGCGGTTTACACCAGGGCGGGTCATAATATCCAATATAATATGTTTTGGCGACTTAAAGTCCATAACCAGGGCAGGTTATCAAACCTCGCATATTCATACAACATGTAAAAACATACCTGTAAAATTGGTTCATACTCCCGGCTTACATCGTCATATCCAGTGAGGGTGTCAACCCAAAGACTTATAAGCGCATAATTCCAATTGCGCAATCAAATTATAATGGCGACTTAACGTCCAAAGCCAGGACGGGTTATCAAAACCCCAAATATGCTCAAATATGAGTCATAAAGATTAAGGCTACATGGATTGAGTTTTTTTAAACCATATGTTAATATGGAACAAGGATATGAATCCAAAAAACATTCAGAAAAAATAACAAATTAGAAAAAACAAAGCTTTCATACGCCGCCAAGCCGAAATTTCAAGTGCTTTCATGGGCCGCACA
>NW_021239116.1:0-978 GCF_002162155.2 Triticum dicoccoides | reverse complement strand
GTATGTGTGTTGATTGTAGAGGCATTAATAATATTACTATTCGTTATCGTCATCCTATTCCTAGGCTAGATGATATGCTTGATGAATTGAGTGGCTCTACAATATTCTCCAAAGTTGATTTGCGTAGTGGCTACCATCAAATTCATATGAAATTGGGAGATGAATGGAAAACAGCATTTAAAACTAAGTTTGGATTATATGAGTGGTTAGTCATGCCTTTTGGGTTAACTAATGCACCTAGTACTTTCATGAGATTAATGAACGAAGTTTTACGTGCTTTCATTGGACGATTTGTGGTAGTTTACTTTGATGACATACTGATTTATAGCAGATCTTTGGAAGAACATTTGGAACATTTACGTGCTGTTTTTATTGCTCTACGTGATGCACGTTTGTTTGGTAACCTTGGGAAGTGCACCTTTTGCATCGACCGAGTATCTTTTCTTGGCTATGTTGTTACTCCACAGGGAATTGAAGTTGACAAAGCCAAGATTGAAGCTATTGAGAGTTGGCCTCAGCCCAAAACGGTCACACAAGTGAGGAGTTTTCTTGGCCTCGCTGGATTCTATAGGCGTTTTGTGAGAGATTTCAGCACCATTGCTGCACCTCTCAACGAGCTTACAAAGAAGGATGTGCCTTTTGTTTGGGGTACCGCACAGGAAGAAGCCTTCACGGTATTGAAAGATAAGTTGACACATGCACCTTTACTCCAACTTCCTGATTTTAATAAGACTTTTGAGCTTGAATGTGATGCTAGTGGAATTGGATTAGGAGGTGTGTTATTACAAGATGGCAAACCTGTTGCATACTTTTCTGAAAAATTGAGTGGGCCTAGTCTGAATTATTCTACTTATGATAAAGAATTATATGCTCTTGTTCGGACTTTAGAAACATGGCAACATTATTTATGGCCCAAAGAATTTGTTATACATTCTGATCATGAATCTTTGAAACATATTAAAAGTCAAGCTAAACTGA
>NW_021239115.1:0-850 GCF_002162155.2 Triticum dicoccoides | reverse complement strand
GCCAGAAATTAGTCGTGCTAACCCACAAGTATAGGGGATCGCAACAGCTTTCAAGGGTAGAGTATTCAACCCAAATTTATTGATTCGACACAAGGGGAGCCAAAGAATATTCTCAAGTATTAGCAGCTGAGTTGTCAATTCAACCACACCTGGAAACTTAGTATCTGCAGCAAAGTGTTCAGTAGCAAAGTAATATGATAGTGGTGGTAGCGGCAACAAAAGTAAAGACAACAAAAGTAATGTTTTTGGTATTTTGTAGTGATTGTAACAGTAGCAGCGGGAAAGTAAATAAGCGTAAACCAGTATATGGAAAACTCATAGGCATCGGATCAGTGATGGATAATTATGCCGGATGCGGTTCATCATGTAACAATCATAACATAGGGTGACACAGAACTAGCTCCAATTCGTCAATATAATGTAGGCATGTATTCCGAATATAGTCATACGTGTTTATGGAAAAGAACTTGCATGACATCTTTTGTCCTACCCTCTTGTGGCAGCGGGGTCCTATTGGAAACTAAGGGATATTAAGGCCTCCTTTTAATAGAGAACCGGAACAAAGCATTAGCACACAGTGAATACATGAACTCCTCAAACTATGGTCATCACCGGGAGTGGTCCCGATTATTGTCACTTCGGGGTTGCCGGATCATAACACATAGTAGGTGACTATAGACTTGCAAGATAGGATCAAGAACTCACATATATTCATGAAAACATAATAGGTTCAGATCTGAAATCATGGCACTCGGGCCCTAGTGACAAGCATTAAGCATAGCAAAGTCATAGCAACATCAATCTCAGAACATAATGGATACTAGGGATCAAACCCTAACAAAACTAACTC
>NW_021239114.1:0-737 GCF_002162155.2 Triticum dicoccoides | reverse complement strand
AATGCTACCTAACGTATTTATCCATGTAATCTTCTTTATTGTGGCATGAATATTCTGATCCATAAGATTCAAAACTGAATTAGATGAATGGTATTCTTAGCGAACCAAGGCATGACCACATGCATGCAAAGAAAGGCTAGCTCAACTTATTTTAAGTATTGCCCAACTATCTCCTCACGGGCTTGAATGTTGGAAGTGACAAAACATGGGACTGCCATTACCCCTCAAGCCCTACCATATGACGAATGTCATGTCGCACTCCATTGATCTCTATCATAAACTATCATCATCTGATGTGCAAGCGTAACATAATCATTGCTCCATGAGCTATGCCAAGCGTCCGTGCTCCCTAAAGGTTCCGTGGATTGCAGGGAAGCATAGAAAGGTATGGCATATGTATTGGCGTAGCTGAATCAACAAAGAAATTAGCAACTACCGGAGTGTGGAGTGCTTTGTGAATTCCTACATATTTCGCTCTTTCTATTGCTATAGGTGCTTTCTATTAATTACTCCTATAAAAAATGTTGGAGTACCCACCTCCCTGGACACCTCGCGGGTGAAAAGGTCCTCCGAGGTCCGTTGCCAGCTGGCGTGCCATGGGGGCTTCTTGGCGTACCTCCGAGCTATCCGATCTGCCCAGGACCCAGGCGACCCGACCAGGAGGTCCATGACGGGTGGGCAGTAGGGCTCTTCCAGGTCCATCGTCATCAAGGACGGACCCAGGATCTATGAAAGGG
>NW_021239113.1:0-390 GCF_002162155.2 Triticum dicoccoides | reverse complement strand
AGGCGGAGTACCAGAGGCGTCGCGCGTCGGGGTCGGGGGCGGGGAAAAAAGAAGGCTCATTCTAGTTTCTACAACAGGTTATGCTAGTGAATTCAAACTATGCTTTGTTTGATTCAGATTATGCTAGTGAATTCAGTTACTTCACCTCACCTTCACTTCACCAAATTTCTGACACAGGACACTGAATGGAGTATGATTGACAGACACAGAACACTGTAAATTTCAGATAACATTAGCAGTAGATCAGCATTGCAATTGACAATTTTAATACTCCAATTAACACTGCAATTAACGCTGATGGAGTACTTCATTGACATACTGAAATTGATACTGCAATTGGCACTGTACCTGCAGCCAACAGCAGCAGCAGAGGCAATCAGTAGTCGAGGT
>NW_021239112.1:0-974 GCF_002162155.2 Triticum dicoccoides | reverse complement strand
CACATCAAAGGTTCATCAAGTTGCTAACCGCGATCGAGGAGTGTGGCTCCAACACTTCATGTCATGTTTGTTTCATGCTCTTGGGGCATTTCATCAAACACCTTATGTGCATAAGAGGAACCAAAAGCAAACCTACACCCACTTGTGAAGAGAATGGCTCCAAATGGCTAAGTGTTGGCTGCTGGATGGGTATATATAGGGGAGGGGCTTTAGTTGCGGTTGGCCTGGCAAACCGTGACTAAAGGTGCCCGAAGGCCTTTAGTCGCGGTTGTCCTAGCCAACCGCGACTAAAGACCCTCACGTGCGCCAGCTGGCCACCGAGCGCCCTGGGCCCAGGCCTTTGGTCGCGGTTCACCTCCAGAACCGCGACTAAAGGTCCCATTAGTCGCGGTTCCTACAGCTTCGCGACTTATGGGGCTGGACGGAAGCCTGTTTTTCCACCAGTGAAAGAAGAATAGCATCACGAATACCATATCATTTTTATACTGATAAAGAGCCGTGGACAAGACTTGGCACATTGAAGTTTATTTTGCATCGAGCCTGATGCGATATATGGATCTAACAAATGGAAATAATTATCAGCACCACTACCTAGCCGTTACACCTGTACAAGTTTACCAAGTTTACCAAATCTAGGGGTAACAATACTGGAAAAAAATGCGCCAGCTAGCTTAACTCAAATGGGTCGGAGTTCAGATTACTAGTTACTAACTAAACAGCTAGGACAGCTAGAAGAAGCAGCATAATATCAGCAATGAACAAACAAAAGCTGACTTTGCTCACTAGCAAAATTGGTTTTGCACGTGAACATTACAGAACAAACTAAAGTCCAGAACACAAGCAGAACCTATGCCATTGCCACCAATATATCAGCTGTAATCTATTTGCTACGCACTAGTGCAGAACCGGCCTATAGCACCGGTTCGTAAGGCTCTTTAGTGCCGGTTCGGTAACCGGCACTAAAGTGTGAGGAC
>NW_021239111.1:0-941 GCF_002162155.2 Triticum dicoccoides | reverse complement strand
CTCCATATGGTTGCATTCTAATTAATGAAGCCGAATTTCTAAATGGTTCACATTCCTTCCGCAGGCGACTGAAAGCAGTAGCGCGGGGTCGACTCAGAGCAACCCTTGGGACACCACTCTAAATAGGGGGTTGAATATAATGAAGAACAAGGATAAGCTCAGTAAGCCGACGTCAGCTGGTCGTGTGGCCGGCAAAGGCTTGTCGACAAAATGGGGGTCATACTATACCGCTGGTGTGCGGAAGGAGAAAAAGACCAGCTCGGAAAGCCAGGCGCGAGAGGTTCAAGAACTCAAGGCACAGGTGGCGCGGATTCCGGAGATTGTCCAAGAGCAAGTGGAACAACGACTCGGAGCGACGATCACCGCCCTTGTGCCTACCTTGATCTCGGGGTTGAGTGCGTGGATTGCGGGTGGAACAGGGGCCGCCCCCGATTCCTAGCTTCACGGCCAGCAACTCGCATAATGCGATGGCGGGGCCATTGGTGCCTCCGGCGGAGGCGGCATTGGTGTCTCCGACGCCGGCACGGGAGCTTAATGCACCCGGGTGTACGCCGGCCGGCACCTCTTCAGCAACCGGCCGCTCCGTCAACTGCACGCCCGCCGTTGGCGGTGCCTCGACATTAGCCGAGCTCGACGCCATCATCACGGTAACTAATTAAGCCTCTCTCGGCCGAGGACTTCATCTCCTTGCCTTTGACTGGGCATCCCTGACGCCCTACATGTTTTCGCAGGGCGCCGCCGACGTTCCGTGCACTCTCCTCCACTTCGTGAACAACGAGTTGGTCGATGTCGCCAAGGGCAAAATCGTTCAACCGGGCAACCCCTTGTTCCACGGTACCCAGATGCCACCCAACTTGTTTAGGGTTCAACTGGTTCGGGTGCTGCCAGGCTGCGACGACTTGTTACCTCCGATTCGACCCGTCGGGGCCGACGATGATGAC
>NW_021239110.1:0-386 GCF_002162155.2 Triticum dicoccoides | reverse complement strand
GTTTTGCATATGAAGTTTTGAAATTGATCTTTTGAACTGCTCTACTTCTGCATATGATCTGTTAAATGTGCCTTTTTGAACTGATTTTGTTTTGGATATGAAGTTTTCAACATGAACTAATCGCATTATTGTTTCTTGGAGCAGGTGTTAAGAAGATGCCAGGGAACAAAAAGAACAACAAAGTTGTGAGACTTGGCAATGTGATTGAAAGGTTAGGCAAGTTGACGGGGGTCATAAAGAAGGGCACCGGTGCGACACGTTCCACACAGGTAGGCAGGGCCAAACCCGCACAACGAGCCACGGTGGATGGTACCCAGGGTAGACGAAATGGTCGTACCCTTGTGTCCCGTGTTGCTAGCCCTATCCCCTCTGCCCATTCTGAGGAG
>NW_021239109.1:0-851 GCF_002162155.2 Triticum dicoccoides | reverse complement strand
GGGCGAACCTTTGGTCGAGCCAGAAGATGTCAACAAGCTCCCAACGAGAATGTATGAATTGCATCAATGGTACATGGACATTACCAAGAGATCCAATCGAGAGTCCCTCATGGTGTATGTCAAGAAGGATGATTACTACCATGAAAAAGCTGTGGCCGTTGAGTATCCTGAACTGTTTCAGTTATACAATCAAGACGCACTCGACAAATCTATCGTCAGTTGCTATTGTCTGTAAGTGATTTCTTTCTGTAATTTAAGTCTCAAGCTAGCTGTAGTGATCCTTTTGATCAATCATTACCTGTAATTATTCTCACTATATTCTTTTCTGTGGTATTATGCAGGATGAAGATGTATGAAATGAGAAAAGGTGGACGTTATGGCATTGGGTTCATTGACCCAAACACCGTCAATGAATACACATGGAAAATAAACAAGCATCAAGAAAAAGAGGTAGAGGACAGCATGCTAGAGTTCTTGAAGCGCCTCAAATACAATGAAGATATACTACTTCCTTACAACTTCCAGTGAGTCACACTTTCTTGTACTACAAATTCTCTGTTTTTGCCTACTAGCTAGCTAGCTACATGTTTTTGCTTACATATGCCCGCTTAATTAAGACATGCAAACGTGTGTGCATGCAGATTTCACTGGATCTTGTGTATCATTAAAGTTGACGCCGGAACAGTTGAAATACTGGACTCGCTACTTAAAAAACAAAGTGACTATAACATCTTGTTTGGGATAGTCAACAGGTAATTTCAATCATTATTAACTATATATCTCGGCCTATTTAGTAATTCGTCATTTCATGATATGAACTATTTAATAACCCCTTTATTCATTTTCTTTGT
>NW_021239108.1:0-1211 GCF_002162155.2 Triticum dicoccoides | reverse complement strand
TCAAGGTCTAGAGCATCCAAGAGGAATTGTGGATCGCCGAGTGACCAAGTCTGTGAAGGTTTGGAAGTCGCCTGAAGACTTACCACGAGTGATTGGACGAGATCTGTGTGATCTTAGTTCAAGGAGAATACGGTGAGGACTGGGTGTCCTGAGCTGCATGCTCAGCGACTGGGTGTCCGGGACTGTGTGTCCTCGAGTTTAAATACTCAGCGGCTCCAACCAGACGTACAACTGAGACAGCAGTTGGAACTGGTCTACCAAATCATTGTCTTCACCAACCTAACTGGTTCTATTTCCTCAACCCTTTCATTTCCTCATTACTGTGTTGAGTGTTTGTTCATATCTGTGTTTGAAGACTTTGACTGAAGACTTTCTCAATTTTCTCAGTTCAATTTCTTCAGTCTGTTTGTCTTCATCTTGTGTTATCCTGTGATTACGCTTTCTTTACTCTGTGATAGTCTTCTTTTCATCATGATGACCATGCTTGTATTCTGTTATGCTTACTTCTGAGTACTTATTCCGCTGCTAATAGTTCTTCGCTAAGGAATTTCCTCACCGGCAAATTCCTCAGTGAAGAATTCATAAAAATCGCCTATTCACCCCTCCTCTAGTCGACATAATGCACTTTCAATTGGTATCAGAGCAAGGTACTCCCTTATTCTGTGTGATTTTGGTTTAACCGCCTGGAGTTTTAGTTATGTCGACCGCAGGTATGAAGAAACTGACATGCCCTATCTTTGACGGTCATGATTATCCCAAGTGGAAGGCCATGATGAGGAAGCGCCTCATGGCAAGGGACAGCGAGCTGTGGACCGTCACTAAGATTGGTCTTACTGATCTATGCAAGTCGGGGAACGCAGATGATATTCGCAAATACACTCGACTTGACTTCATGGCGAAGGATATCATCTGTTCCTGCCTATCCAGAGATCAATTCAGGCACATTATGCATCTTTGCAATGTAAAGCTTATCTGGGACCGAATCTCCGACGTCTATGAAGGTCATCGAACCCGTCATGATCCTTGGTTTGAGGACTTCAAGGAATCTCTCAAAACGATGACTTTCGAACCAGAATCATCATCCTCTGCATCATGTCTCATGGCAAAGGGTGTTGAGGTAACCGAATGTTCCTCATCTGAATTTAGTGACTGTGAATCTGATGATGATGAATCTGATGATGATATTGAACCTAGCTATACCAAACTTGTTT
>NW_021239107.1:0-1954 GCF_002162155.2 Triticum dicoccoides | reverse complement strand
ATCAAGCGTGTTCTTCGCTATCTACGGGGCACCACTCACTACGGCTTGCAGCTTTACAAGTCTTCCTCCCTTGACCTCGTGACTTACACAGACGTTGATTGGGTCGGCTGCCCTGGTACGCGTCGATCCACGTCGGGGTTCTGTGTCTTCTTGGGCAACAGCCTTGTTTCTTGGTCGTCTAAACGACAACCAACTGTCTCTCGATCGAGTGCCGAGGCAGAATACCGTGGCGTTGCCAACTGCGTGGCCGAGTCCTGTTGGGTCCGCCAGCTCCTTCATGAGCTCAAGCGGCCGCCATCTCGTGCCACTATCGTCTATTGTGACAACATCAGTGCATCTTACCTCTCTTCTAATCCGGTTCAACATCAGCGCACTAAACACATTGAGATTGATCTCCACTTCGTTCGAGATCGTGTGGCACGTTCGTGTTCTCCATGTCCCCTCCAGTTCTCAGTTTGCGGATTTGTTCACCAAGGGGCTGCCATCACCGATCTTCACCGAGTTTCGCTCCAGCTTGAACGTCCTTCCACACGGCGTTCCATCTGAGGGGGGGGGGGGGTGTTAACATGTATTTAGGATCTGAACCGGACTCCCCGGGCCTGCGTGCCCACGTCTTGGGGCATATATATGTAAGCACTGATATATTGTATCAATCAGATCAATAGAGCAAATTCACTCTCCAACTGAGAGGAGCGATTTTTAATGACAAGTGATGTTTGGTTACCTTGTTTAATTACGAGGAAGAAGCTGATGCGGGTGTCGCGCCGTCTGGCCGCGCGGACGGCGGCTGGGGTTTACTGTTCACTGGATCGGGAGCTGATTTCGCTGCGAAAAGGGATCTCTTTTTACCGGCGACGGCGAGGAGGCAGCTTCATGGTTGAGGAGGAAGACGGCGCTCCCGAGTAGCAGCAGATGTTACCGTCCGCCGCCGTGGAGGGTCACCGGTGGAAGGTGGTGGCTGGTGCTCAGGAGGAGAAGTGTTTGGCTACGTCGTTGACGAGGAAGAAAGCGTCTCCCATCCGGGCGCGGTGAAAGGGCGTCGCCAGTGGCGGTGGTGGAAGGAAACCAGGGGGCGGCTGGACCTGGATATGGAGGCTGTTTTGCTTTTCAGCATTTTCTTGATAATCCTTCTGCTGCAAGCATACGTGAGAGGGAAAGGAAAAGACCTACACTACTCCACTCAACTTTGTGTAGCAGCTACGAGGAGATGTTGTGATGAGACATGGCGCGTCAACTTTGTCGCACGAGTGGTGCGGCAATGCAAGACCAAAGCAAAAGTATTTGGGCCCTTCCCACACTAGCACCGAATAGTAAGAACATCTATAGCCTCGGGTGTCCATTCACTCAAAAAAAATTATAATCTATAGCCGGGTGTCTTATTCCCACCTTAAACGCCCGGGGGGCCGGACAGATGTCCTGATCAGTGACCGGTCCTAAAAAACGATCTAACCGGGCACCTCAAACAGGCATCAAACGCCCGGATTGACCGGCACCCCTCATATATCTAGCTCAAATATGAGGCGAATATTGGGATGCCCGGGCGCGCCCGCCATGTCAGACCCGACAGGACTACCCCATCACAAATTGTATCAAATCCACCCCCTCGAAATACCAGATCCATTCTCTCTCTCCTATCTTCTTCCTCCTCCGTGTAGGACGCCTCGCAGCTCCGCCGACACCCTTGCTCCGCCGCTGTTTCGAGCATCCGCGCCGCCTCAGGGTGGACACGGTCCGGGCCGGTCCGGTCCCGGTCCCGGTCCGAGCCGTTGTTTGGACCGGCCGCCGGCGGTCCGAGCCGGACCGGACTGAGCAGTGCAGCGGTCCTGATTTCAGGGACCGGACCGGCATGCGCGAAGCTCGGTGCGGACCGGCAGTCCTCACGGTCCCGGCGAGATCCAGTCACTGCCATGTGGGCCCAGCGTGACGGAGGGGTGGTCAGAGAAGAAGCAGGGTG
>NW_021239106.1:0-640 GCF_002162155.2 Triticum dicoccoides | reverse complement strand
GGGATCACATCATTAGGAGAATGATGTGATGGACAATACCCAATCCTAAGCATAGCACAAAGGTCGTTTAGTTCGTTTGCTAGAGCTTTGCCAATGTCAAGTATCTCTTCCTTAGACCATGAGATCGTGTAACTCCCGGATACCGTAGGAGTGCCTTGGGTGTATCAAACGTCACAACGTAACTGGGTGACTATAAAGGTGCATTACAGGTATCTCCGAAAGTAGCTGTTGGGTTGACACGGATCGAGACTGGGATTTGTCACTCCGTATGACGGAGAGGTATCTTTGGGCCCACTCGGTAATGCATCATCATAATGAGCTCAAGGTGACCAAAGTGTTGGCCACGGCATCATGCATTACGGTACGAGTAAAGTGACTTGCCGGTAACGAGACTGAACAAGGGATTAGGATACCGACGATCGAGTCTCGGGCAAGTAACGTACCGATTGACAAAGGGAATTGTATACAGGGTTTGATCGAATCCTCGACATCGTGGTTCATCCGATGACAACATCGAGAAGCATGTGGGAGCCAACATGGGTATCCAGATCCCGCTGTTGGTTATTGACCGGAGAACGTCTCGGTCATGTCTACATGTCTCCCGAACCCGTGCGGTCTACACACTTAAGGTTCGATGACG
>NW_021239105.1:0-1046 GCF_002162155.2 Triticum dicoccoides | reverse complement strand
TGAGCTCATGGTCTCCCACGACGTCGACTTCGCCTCCCGCTACCTCAGCCGCATGGCCCGCCTCTCCATCCAGCCGGGCGCCGAGGGCATCTTCTTCGCGCCCTACGGCGCCCAGTGGCGCCAGCTCCGCAAGATCTGCACCGTCGAGCTCCTCAGCGCCCGACGCGTGCTCTCTTTCCGCCCCACGCGCCAGGAGGAGGCCGCCCGGCTGCTCCGGGCGGTGGCGGCGTCGCGGGCCATGGTTAACCTCAGCGGGTTGCTGGCAGCTTACGCCGCCGACTCGTCCGTGCGCACCATCATCGGGAGCAGATTCAAGGACCGCGACGGCTTCCTGGAGTTGGTGTCAACCGGTAGCAAGCTGTTCGCCGGGATGAGCTTACCGGACCTCTACCCGTCATCACGCCTCGCCATGCTCCTTAGCCGGACGCCGCCCCGGGTGAGGCAGCACCGCAAGGAACTAGACGCGTTCATGGACACCGTCGTCCGGGAGCACCAGGAGAACCGCCGGGCAGACGACGACGATGACGAGGACCTGCTTGACGTGCTCCTGAGGATCCAGCGGAAAGGCGACCTGCAGTTCCCCTTGTCGACCGAAATGATCAAGTCGGTCGTACAGGACATATTCGCCCGTGGCAGCGAGACAGCGGCGACGACACTGCAATGGGCCATGTCCGAGCTGGTGAGGAGCCCTAGAGTGATGCGGAAGGTGCAGGACGAGGCCCAGCTGGCGCTCGCCGGCCAGACCACGGTGACCGAGTCCTCCCTCGCCGACCTCAAGTACATGCGCCTAGTGGTCAAGGAGGTGCTCCGCCTGCACCCGCCGGCGCCGCTGCTGCTGCCGCGGGAGTGCCGGAGCGACGGTTGCCAAGTCCTTGGCTACGACGTGCCCAAGGGCACCATGGTGCTCGTCAATGCGTGGGCCATTTGCAGGGACCCCACGCACTGGGACGCCGCCGAGGAGTTTATGCCAGAGAGGTTCGAGCGCGGTGACGCCGCGGACTTCAAGGGGGCTGACATGGAGTACACGCCGTTCGGGGCGGGCCGGC
>NW_021239104.1:0-1742 GCF_002162155.2 Triticum dicoccoides | reverse complement strand
GATAACTTAGACTAGTGTCATATGCATGACACTAGTATAAGTTACCCCCCACTATGACCAGCCTTAATTATTTGAGACATCATGTTTTTGCCTATGCAGCATGCATGTAACTACCTATGTTACTCCCCATATGAGCAGCCTTAGGCTGGTCATAGCGGGGATAACTTAGCTAGTAGCATAACACACTTCGAGAAAAAATTGCTTATGTGGTATGTATTAAATGAGGAAAGATGCCATGATCGTAAGATATTATGTTACTGTTAAGAATCAACCAAAATGTCCTTGTCGAACCGTCATTAGAATTAGCACATGTGATTATTAGTGTCCAAACCAATGTAACTTCTAGATGCCGGATAGGCACCTCTTTCAACAGGCGCCTCAAATTGAGACTACGATCTTTGTATATAAGTGATTTTCCCAACAATCATGGAGCACCCAAGTTCTTTCCAATAACTTCATTTCTTTACACGTTATTAGCATGCTCTGCCTGCGCGAAGTAGATTCAAAGATGAAGAAGAAAGGTGAGAATGGAAAAATAGAAGAAAGGTAAGGTAATGATGCTTTACAGTGCCAACTTCTTCCATACTACTGGCAATTGCCGGTTGTCGCCGGCAACACCACGGTTGAAACCATGCCGTTTGTGTCGGCATGGCATGCTCGTTACCTCATCTTCTAGGCACCGACCTGAATTGGCAGCGACCCTGGCGTCTTATTAAGCCGAGGAGGAGGAGGCATTGTCCCATCAAAGAAAGCACCCAGCGCGCGGCCACCCTCTCAGCCCCAATATGGGTAGTGCCGGCGGAGGCAGTGGCCGTCATCTTTGGCTCGGTCCATCTCCTCAGGGCGGCTCCTTGCAGAACGACCAGGCGAAACTCACTACTAGATATTTGAATATAACTGAGGGTTGTATCATCGTCAGATATTAAAGTTCACCATCGGTCAAGAGTATAACTGATGGTGCATCGGCTATAATTTCCCGGCAGTGATGCTTCGTCGGCTATTACGACAATATCCGACGGTACTGTCAGCTATCATCTTAGCCCACGTTGCGAAGCCGACAATGAGTTGTCGGCCATGTCTTTGTCAACAATCCGCTCACCGTGTGTCGACGATGCTGATAACAGATAGTTCCCCGTCAGTTATGTATTTGTCGAGTGTTTCTTTGTCCCATCGGCATTGATAATGGTTTACGATGTATCTATCCCATCAAGCATAGTAATAGCCGACAAGGCGACTAACACCGTCGGTATTACTAATGACTAACAGTGTGCACACATTGTAAAAAATGATTATATCTAATTGGTAAGTAAAGACCATCAATCTTAATTACTAACAGTCTGACAATCCCAATGGTTTATTGTATAATCAAGCATTTGGTCCCACCGTCAGTCATAGTGACCCTTGGGGAAGGCCATGGCTGTGAGGTATAGTACTCTCTAGGTTATCTAATTTAGTCAGGACATCAATTATTACTTACGAGAGCATATTATAAAACTCACATTTCAGAACTCTTGCACAAGGGATAACTCTGACAATCACAATAGTATTTCAAAACTTCATGCATTTCAAAACATTTGGCCAAAATGACTAATTATAGATAGAACCATCATGTCATTTATCATAAGCACAGCAAGAGTTGCGTCCAAGTCACACTAAACCTTAATTTTTTCAATAAAAAATTAAACCTTAATGATCCATCGAAAGAGAATTATTGACTTGAAGATATTGTTAACATTTTCTTA
>NW_021239103.1:0-1246 GCF_002162155.2 Triticum dicoccoides | reverse complement strand
CCGGTTTAAGTGAAAGAAATCCCGGAACAATTCTGCAGTTGGTTCTTCCTGTAAATAGGCTTCACAGAAGACTTGGAAATTGCATAAGTTGGAGACTGAATTGGGACCAATATCTTGTGGATGCAGTTGGAAGCTAGCAAGCACATCTCGATAAAATTTTGACCCTAGCGGTTTGAAACCACGGCTTATATGGTCAACAAAGATTACCACTTCGCCTTGTCTTGGGGATGGAGGATTCTCAGTTCCTGGGGCTCGCCATTTGATCTCCGTTTTCTTAGGCAGAGAGCCGATGCTAACCATCTCATCCAGTTGGGTCTCAGTAACCCGGGAACGAGCCCAGTTGCAGGTAGTGAACTATTTGTCCATTGCAAAGCAAACAAACTGAAAATGAAAGGCCGGTTTATAAATTATGCATGATCATACACAAGAGACAAGGGAGTAAGAAACATACTAATATAATAAAGGGTACAACCCGGAGACTAGTATGATGAGAAAGAAGGTAATGCTAGCGTAGGATTGATCAGACACTGTTAAACCGGAGCGTAATTATGAAGGTAACATGCTCTTCCGGTTTATCAGAGGGATAATGGCATAGACTATTTATCCAATGTCAAATCGCTTATATTGGTGTGAGGAGAAACAGATCTCACAGTGATGTATAAAACTTTCGGATCTAGAGATAAGATAGAAAAGCAAAAATAATTGGATCTTGAAGGGGTGCAGAACTGAAGCAATTTTTGATAGACAGATCAGTTGTTTGCGCATAAAGATTCGTGATGATCATGGTAGGTAAGCTACGGTAAGAGATGTATCAAGCATGAAGTGTCCATTTATTAAAGGAAGAACATGGAAGAATAGCACTGATGAACTTGGGAAGAACTGCGAGGAATATCGAAACCCTACAACAGATCTATGGTGGAAAAAGCAGAGAACTTACCGGAGCTAATGAGGAAGCGAAAGGGCGCTGTCGGTGTCAAAACCGGCGGATCTCGGGTAGGGGGTCCCGAACTGTGCTCTAGGCCGGATGGTAACAGGAGGCAAGGAACACGATGTTTTACCCAGGTTCGGGCCCTCTTGATGGAGGTAAAACCCTATGTCCTGCTTGATTAATATTGATGATATGGGTAGTACAAGAGTAGATCTACCACGAGATCGAGGAGGCTAAACCCTAGAAGCTAGCCTATGGTATGATTGTTGTATGATGAAGTTGTCCTACGGACTAAAACCCTCCGGTTTATATAGACAA
>NW_021239102.1:0-2658 GCF_002162155.2 Triticum dicoccoides | reverse complement strand
TAAGATGGCCTAGGAAAATGTGCACCACTTTTGGCAGAGGTTCTGAACCAAGACAAAAATGATGGGCATTTTAGAAGGGCATTTCAGGTTCATTGAAAATTATTTTAGTAAACCCTAGTTGGTTTCAGAGGGGACTGGGGGTTCTGTCATCCCCATTTCAAGTTTCTGATGAAAGAGTAAACATGATGCAACACTCTAATGCATGACTAGCTAGGGTGTGACAACTCACCCCCACTCAAAAGAATCTCGTCCCGAGATTTGGGTTCCTCCGGGAAGAAGGCGGGGTACTCGAGTCGAAGACGATCCTCCCTTTCCCAAGTTGCTTCATCCTTAGAATGGTGCGACCATTGAACCTTGAGAAACTTGATATTATGACGTCGAGTGGTACGTTCGGCCTGATCGAGGATACGAATGGGGTACTCTCGATATGTAAGATTATCTTGGAGATCAAGCGTTTCGTAGTCCACTCCACGGATAGGATCCGAGAAGCAACGCCTGAGTTGAGAAACGTGGAAGACATCGTGGACTCTGGAGAGATGCGGAGGTAGTTCCAGCTGGTAGGCAACTTCTCCTCGTTTGGCGAGAATGCGAAAAGGTCCAATGTAACGAGGAGCTAATTTGCCTTTGATACCGAAACGATGGGTTCCCTTCAGAGGGGTGACCCGAAGATAAGCCTTCTCGTCAACCTCGAAAGTCATAGCCTTATGTTTTCGGTCATATTGACTCTTTTGACGAGATTGAGCTGTTTTCAACTTTTCACGAACGATACGAACTTGTTCTTCTGCTTCCTGAATCATATCCGGGCCAAAGAATTGTCTTTCCCCGGTCTCTGACCAGTTAAGGGGTGTTCGACACCGTCGTCCATAGAGAACTTCAAAAGGGGCTTTACCCAAGCTAGACTGATAGCTGTTGTTATAAGCGAATTCGGCAAATGGAAGGCACTTCTCCCAATCCATTCCAAATGAGATAACAGAGGCTCGAAGCATGTCTTCTAGAACTTGGTTGACGCGTTCCACTTGACCACTCGACTGAGGGTGGAAGGCGGTGCTAAAGGAGAGACGGGTTCCCATAGCATTTTGGAAACTTTCCCAAAACCGAGAGGTGAAAAGGCTTCCTCGATCTGAGTTAATTTCCAAAGGAACACCATGGAGGGACACTATACGGGAGATGTATAAGTCTGCCAATTGACTAGCGGTTATACTCTCACGAACAGGTAGGAGATGGGCTACTTTGGAAAGACGATCGACAACGACGAAGATAGCATTATTCCCTCTCTTGGTCCTGGGAAAACCGGTAATGAAATCCATACCAATTTTATCCCATTTCCATTCAGGAATAGCTAGGGGTTGAAGGGTGCCAGCAGGCCGTTGATGCTCTGCTTTTACACGACGACAGACGTCGCAATTAGCAATATACTGAGCAATTTCTCTCTTCATCCTAGTCCACCAGAACCTCTGGCGTAGGTCCTGATACATCTTAGTGCTACCGGGATGAATGGTGAGAGGAGATTCATGAGCTTCCTTAAGGATCAATCGCCTCAGGTTTCGCACTTTGGGAACCACTAGTCGATTTCCGAAGTATACGACCCCTTGATCGTTAATGGAGAAGCAATTCGCAATTCCTTTCTGAATGTTTCTCTTGATGCGGGAGATTCCCGGATCTACCTTCTGTGCCTTGATAATCTGATCCGTAAGGGTAGGTTTTGTCACCAAGGTGGAAAGAAAACCTTGAGATACCATGTGAAGGTTAAGCTTCCGAAATTCCTCATGGAGAAGCGGTTGACTTTGTTGTAGCATCAGATTGTTACAATAAGATTTACGACTTAGCGCATCAGCAATGACGTTGGCTTTCCCTGGGGTGTAGGTTATTCCTAAGTCGAAGTCTGTGATCAATTCAACCCAACGTCTTTGCCTGAGATTTAGATCCGGTTGGGTGAAAATGTACTTCAGGCTTTGGTGATCAGTGAATATTTCGCAACGGTTACCGAGGAGGTAATGTCGCCAGGTTTTAAGTGCATAGACTACGGCTGCAAGCTCTAGATCATGAGTGGGATAATTCTCCTCATGTGGGTGCAATTGCCGTGAAGCGTAGGCAATTGCGTGTCGATCTTGCATGAGAATGCAACCTAGTCCTTGTCGCGAGGCGTCGCAGTAGATAACAAAGTCCTTGGAGAAGTCTGGCGGTACCAGTACGGGAGCAGAAGTCAGGCGTCTTTTCAGTTCCTGAAAGCTGTGCTCACATTGTGGAGTCCACTCGAACTTCTTATCTTTCTTGAGGAGTTCGGTTAGAGGTTTGGCAACTTTGGAGAAGTTCTCGACAAAGCGACGACAATAGCTCGCTAAGCCCAGAAAACTCCGAACTTGCTTGACCGATTCAGGTGGAGTCCAATTAAGGACGGCTTGAACTCGCTCAGGGTTAACAGCAATACCTTTACCGGATATTACATGACCCAAATAGGTCACTTCTGACAACCAGAATTCACATTTAGAAAATTTGGCATAAAGGCGATGCTCTCGAAGTTTCTGCAACACTAGCCTTAGATGTTCGGCATGTTCTTCCTCGTTCTTGGAGTAGATGAGTATATCATCGAGGTAAACCACGACGAATTTATCCAAATACTCCATGAAGATTGAGTTCATTAACCGAGAAAAGGTGGCT
>NW_021239101.1:0-2244 GCF_002162155.2 Triticum dicoccoides | reverse complement strand
GACAGTTTCACAACACATGCTTCATGTCACCCAGTCCCCCTATTGTCCACCAGTCCACCATTGTGGTAGCTTGCACTGGGCATTTGGCCTCAACTTGACTGTATTTGACAGTGTAGCTGAGACTTTCCGGCAGATGAGCCGCCCAATAGAGTTGGGTCATGTGGTGTCATTGTTGGACATGGGTGGATCCCTTGCTTTGTGGCACACCACCTGTGACAGCATCACTTTCGATATTTGGGTGTTGCAGGACTATGATGCTGAGACATGGGCCTTTCAGTATCGGATTAGCTTGTTAGCGATGGAGGCATCACCACCGCTTAATTTGGGGGTGAAATATGTCCCTAGTATGGCTGTGATCAATGAGCATGAGCTGTTGATTGAGCAGCGTCCTGACCGTCTATTGCATTGCGACACTGATGGTGTGTTTTTAGGAAATGTGGAAAGTGAAGAACATGGAAACAAGCAGATACTTACCAGACATCGTTTCCAAGAGAGCATGATCTCACTTCCGTTGTTTGAGACACAAGAAGATGATGATGTGAAGGAGCATCCATTCCTCATAGTGCTATAAGTTGCCGTGCTCCATCTTATTGCCTCGGACAAGTTGTTGCTGTGCTCTTGGAGTATCTATGCCATATGAAGCATGCCTTTTGTTCCTACCTTTTATTACTACTAGTAGAACTGAACACTTTATATGTCTGAAGTAGCATTTGTGCTATGGTCACGTGGTGCTAGTTATCCTACCTATCTTGAGCATCTTGTTAGTGCTCTAAACAATGGAATATCTATGCTATAGAACTGCTCTACCGTTCTCCCCCGTTTTTACTTTAAAGTTTGCAGTATTAAGAAGCACAAAAGGAATGGTTGCAGTTTGAAATGCTAATTCTTTCATGAGAAATTATTACATTTAGTTGTTGGAATGGTTAGTTAGATGCTCCCTTCTGTAGTTTAATATTCCGATCTTTCATGTTCAGTGCACACTTCGCTCCTATTGCTTTTGGCAGCTGGTTGGTCTTGCTCCTGCTCTTTGTGTGTAGATGTCTTTTCTCATACATCCGGGGGAAGCTGCTTATGTGTCTGATTGTTACTACAGTGTTTTGTTTCTAATTGCCACTTCAATACAGCCATTGTAGAAAAAATGGCAACATAGATATTTCTGCAGTATCACTATAGTGTTTTGTTTCTGATAGCGATGAAGAGGGAGTACTCTGTTTCATTGACTTTCACTATTTTGGAGAAAAGAGGTTGGCTGTTGGTTATGTGTCTAGAAATAAGTTGGAAGAAAAAGGCTTGGTACTTTGGTGGTATATAATCTTGTAAATCTTTCTGCCCAAGTTGGGAGAAAAAGGTAAGAATACATAATTAATCTGAGTCATTGATTTTGTTAGTTAATGGGCCCAAGTCATTAAGATGTGCAAAATTAACCATGTCTTCTGTTCTTCGTTCTTACTTTTCCTGCTACAGTTCATTGACTATGACATGTTATATGGAAAGAGCTTGGTACAATGGTGATATGTCTTGGATTTGTTGCTGGCTGGTGTTTTTTTTTCTGTAAGGCTGCTGTTGCATGCATGTCTTGCATTTTTCGTTTGTGTTTAACCGATTCGCTGCTGGTGCTCGGCGATGCTATTAGGTTGTTATGGTTTGATCCGCTGAGAGTTGAAGCCGATATATTGTGTTCTGTTTTGCATCTCCATCGGAGTTGAACGTGGCCTTGTCCCTTTTACTTGAAAAGAACTGAATATGTTCTCTCATGTACCAGGTAAATGAGCTAATTCCAAGTTCATGTTTGTCTGGATGAAGATTTGTAGTTTACATGGCGATAGGCTGACCATGATGTCCAATTATGTAAAAACGATGGTGATCATTTGACCTGTTTATTTTCTCCAAGTTCATGTCACATCAGATGGACAATCAAGTGATTTCAGTGTTATGTTGCTTGTGTGGTTGAGATTTGGATTTTTGCTTCATCTTCTTCAGTATGTGGATCAACAATTTCTAGTGATGGTGATATTTGGTGAAGCATAATACTGAGGCTGCAGCTCAGCGTTGACCATTTGTTTGGGAATGTTCAACATTTCAGGAACTGGCTTTATTGATAGGTACCGTAAATAGAAGCCTGTTGTGCAGATAAGAGCTGTTTATTTTCCTGGAATGTTGTAACCGTGTCTTGATGTCGATGCTGCATTGGCGAGATTGGTTGACTGAATAAATTTGGATGAGCTTTTTCTTCTTTCTAGAATG
>NW_021239100.1:9512-10512 GCF_002162155.2 Triticum dicoccoides | reverse complement strand
GGCGATGAGCTCGGCGGCGGCGATGCTCTGGCTTGGCCGGGGCGCGGGGCTGCAGCTTGCTAGCGAGCAGGTTGAGCGGCGCAGGAGCACCAGGGGAGCTCCTGGAGCACTACCGCGTGCTCGGACGTGAGCAGATCGAGCTCAGGCCCCGGCGGCGATGAGACACGACGGCAGAAGCTCTCGGCGATGGCGGGAATCGAGCTAGCGAACCAAATCCACCACGGGGTATGAGGGGAAAGGGAGAGGGGCTCATAGGGAGTCGTATGGAGGTCTCGTCAGGCTCGGGGACGAACTACGGACGACGAATCGAGCGGTGGCATCCGGCGGAGCAGAGCTCGGAGACGGCGATGGTGGCGTCGATGCGGGGCCTTCGGGCTCGCTTCCTTCGGTGGAGAGGTTAGTCGGGGCTTGGCGAAGCTTTTGGACAGCTGGTGGAAGCGAGACGACGACGGTGGCCAGCGCTGGGATTTGGATGGCGGCGACGGGCGCGTTTGGTCCGGGCGAGAGAGAGGGAGCATAGGAGAGGAGGGCCATGGGGAAGAGTGAGAGGGTTTGAGGGGGGGTGTGCGTGGCGACGTTACAGGAGGCCAGGGGAAGCAGGCAACCAGGAGGTGGCGGGGCGCGTCGGCGCTCGCCACCGAGCTACTTTGGGGCGAGGGGGAGGAAGACGACACGGGGAGGTGGCGGTGGTGGGCTGGGCCAGGCCTCAGCCACAGTGCCGGGCCAGGTGGGCTGAGAGGTGAGCGCCAGGTAGTCCTTCTGCTCTTTTTTAATTTTTCTTCTGTTTTGTTTAATTTACTTCCTTTTGCCACTGTTTCTAAATAAAACAAATTCAAAGACAGTGACAAAATTCCCCTGAACATTTTATTTAGCACAATGGAATTATACCAAAGCACATAAAAATGTTTCAGTTATTTGAACATATATTCAGTAATATTTGGATATAAGTTCAAATTCAAAATAGTATTGATTTAAATTCAAAGTCCCAAAATAATTCCTT
>NW_021239100.1:0-6033 GCF_002162155.2 Triticum dicoccoides | reverse complement strand
TTTCCATATCGTGCCATATATCCCACACGCCGAGTGTAATACTCATCCTACCCCTATAAGCCGAGTGTAACACATGGCTTATATTGTCCAATAGGTTCTTTTTTTTCTTACTAAAGCATCCCAGGAATCAGCAACATATATATAGACGGATATATTCCAGGACATATACATACCGGCACATATTTCATATCCATTCAAGCACATATAGACATATAACAAGCACATACCTCATATCCATACAAGCACATATAGACATATAACAAGCACATACCTCATATCCATACAAGCACCTATCTCATATCCTTATATAGCAGATATCAAAATAGAGATTCATACAAGAACATATAGATGGTCCATTAAAGCAACAAGTCATCAGTAACAAGCATAGAAACAAGCATAAGTGATATAGAGAGTTCATGACCAACAAGCCTAGAAATAAGCATAAGTCACATAAGGAGCTCATGACCAACAAGCACCATACACTCCAAGAGCATCGGCAACACTTATCGTCCTCATAGTATCCCTACATTTCCAGAGCATCTGCAAATATTTTGTTGTTAGCATTGTAGCAAGAATTTCTTCGGATAACAATACTGGCTATGTATTATGGAAAAGAACTAACATTCGCCCCAATGTACTAACCTTGCCCATGATAACAGAAACACCACTATGATGATGAACCGATGAATATTAGCAGGTTCATCATCCCACTCAACTCGGTTTGACCTGCACCCATGCCTACTTCAACATTGCTCTTCTTTTTTAGCATGAACTTGGAGTAATCCTCTGTGTCCTCCATAGTCTTAAACCCTTTATGGCAGTTTTTCTCGGAACCGTCCACTTGTTCATGACACATGAACCATAGACTCCTGGATACCTCCCACAGTACACCACATAACACGTTTTCATCTATTAACATGGACCATAAGAAACATAAGGTAATGATTCATATACCCCAAAGCATCACAAGTTTTACTCCGACTCGACATCACCGGCTAGATTCACTACATCGACATCAAAATTATCTAGCTAGACTGCTTCAAGAATGGAGCTCTACTCCGAGTCATAGTCGATGAATCCGGTCATCGTGAAGTCAGAACAGGTGGGGATCCCCCTAGTGGAGCAGCCATCATCGTCGACACTGGCGATAGGCGGACTCAACGGCATTTCGTCATCGCTCTCGTCCGGCGGCGCTTCTTTCTTGCCGAGCTCGTCGAAAGATTGATGTTACTCAGCACAGACGCTGACCATCATCTGGCAAATGACCTCGGCCTTCCGCTCGTCCTTGAAGGACTCAAAGACTGCATGGCTCTCAGCGAGGAGCTATAGGTTTGCCTTAATGAGTGCGGTCAAGTAGTCCTCGTTGGTGCGCTTGGTCATGACTTGCGTCGTGCGGTCTGCCTCCTCCTAAGCCGGGGAGTCGATACTAAAGGGAGCGGCGTGTTCAGGTGGCGCCATGAACTAGAGGTCTCTGCTAACACCTAACACCTCACTAACAATAAATGTGTCACAAAGGAAATATAACCTAAGTTTCGAACAACAAAGAATAATTTCTTTTATTCGATTGGCATACCTCTCATACAGAATAGTCATATAGTTCGGGTGGACAATATTCGTTGATGAAAACCAAATAGAAAATAATAGTCCTTCGTGTCTCACACCTAACCAGTGAACTAGAAGGCTCATTTATCCGCCATGTGGGTTCACTTTCAATCCTTCAACAGAACTCATCTCTCAAGTGGTTGTATATATATGGGCCCACCCTCACCAATATTTTGACCTCCGATGATGGTCGATCCGTTGACCTCCTCCTACATTACGAAGGTTGCATAAGAGGAGGCCAAGTGAATCGATCCCCTAAGACAACAGTCATGATCCTTCCTCCGGGAACATCTCTTAAAAAGGGAGCCTCATCAGATTGAAAGTCAACACGCAAATCAAATAATGATAGTGTCCAGTGTCCCCTAAATCCCCAAACCCTATCAAACACTCAAAGACACATGCATGACTTGACACCATGCACCTTCAACTTAGAAGCTAGCTTATTCGGCATGCGCATTGACTTTCAGTCCATTGAGGGGGCTCTTTTTAACAACACTCATATCTCATGTGGTTTTATATATGGTGGGAACTCCCTCACTAGTATTTCGACTGTCGAAGATGGTCGATTCGCCCGCCCCATCCTGCGCTGCTGAGCTCTCACGGGAGGAGGCGAGATCCTTCATCGTGGAGCTAG
This sequence comes from Triticum dicoccoides, assembly GCF_002162155.2. NCBI lineage: Eukaryota > Viridiplantae > Streptophyta > Magnoliopsida > Poales > Poaceae > Triticum > Triticum dicoccoides. The sequence goes on along the minus strand of NW_021239100.1, from coordinate 3,797 downwards.
AGCTCACCTCAGTGGGATGTGGGAGGTCGTCTGATGTCTAGTTTGGCTGGCATCGGGGTTGACGGCAATGGCCGGTGTCGAGGTGTTGGAGCCCGCGGCGGCGGCAACGGTCGGCGAGATGGAGGTGCTGGCAGCAGCACTGCTGCATATCGGTGCCGACGGCGAGCTTGGGCTGGCGCGATAGGGTTGGGGAAGAGGAGGGCGGCGAGGTGTGGCGTGGTTGAGGTGCAGTTAGGTTGTGTTGTGCGTAATAAAAGGGAGTGTGGGCGGGACGATATCCAAAGGCCATGGGCTAAGCGGCTTATGAGGGAGACTATAAGGATTTGCCATCTAAAAGAGAAATATGATACATTGTAAGGCGAGTACAACTCAGAGGGTAGTCGGCAAACAAGGCCACCGTCACGGAGCCGTCAAGTTTGGTCGACACGGACACGCATTCACGTCTTTGCCGAGTTTATTTTGCTTTCTTCGACGACGACCTCCTATATGTCATGTGTATTTGCCACTGTACTCGGCATACACCTGGCTCTCTGTTATTGACAAGTACTATATCTTTTCCCTGAGACTCAGCATATAGCCTGTATGTGGAGTGCCCGAAAATTACACTCAACATATTGATGGCATACTAGGCAAAGTGTGTTTTTCCTATAGGGTGATAGATGCAAAAGTGTGCTGCTTAGGGCATCTCCAGTCGTTGGCTCCCCCAGGACGCATAAAAATCGCCCCCTGGGGGCGAGCCGGCGATACAATCGGCATTGGGGGCGGTTTTGCGCCCGGTCGTCGCCCCCAGCTTGCCCGCAGGCGTCGAAATTGGCCCACTTTGCAGCCCAATTTCGGCGAATAAAGGGCCCATATGGGCGAGAATAGGCCCATATTCGGCGTGGTCGTGTCTCGGCGTTCAATTATCAACACAATTATTACTTATCACATATTTCATCACAGAAAAATCAAATACTTTAACAAAATAGTACAACAACAAATAGTTCAATACAAATTATATGCTGGTGGACTTGGCCATGCGCCCATAGTCGCCGAGTGAATCACTGGGAGCTCCATATGCAAGCATCCTCATCCCTGTCGTGCACTTCTGGATGGAGGTGAATCCAAGAGCGCCAGTGCAATCCATCTTGCACTTGAAGTAGTTGTCGAACTCCTGGATGGAATTCACAATCCTGAGGAAGAGCTTTCGGCTCATCCGATAACGGCGCCGAAATGTTTTCTCGCCATGAAGTGGAGCATCAGCGAAGTAGTCGGAGTAGAGCATGCAGTAGCCTTCGAGACGATGCCGGTTCTTTGCTTTCACCCGCCTCGGCGCCGAGCCACCTCGCCGCGGCTTTTCATTGCTCGCTAGCAGCTGGGTGAGGGCGGCGAGCACCATGAGATGCTCTTCTTCCTGGACGTCGGCCGCGGCTTCCTCCTCCAGCAGCGCGGCGAGCTCTTCCTCGTCATCCGAGTCCATCGCCGAGACAGGCAAAACACCGAACACCTTGCGCTCGGTGGGCGTGTACCCGCCGCTAAACCGCGCCTCCGCGGCCGGAAACGGCGGCCGGAAACGCCCAACTGCTGTGGGAGGGGCTGCCACGGCGAAGCGCTGCTATTTTCCGGCGGGGAATGGCTATCTAGCGGAGTAGGGCGGCGGCCGTCGCCGGGATATAGCTAGTGGTGGCCGAGGGCGCGGGGGGTGCGAGGCGAGTCGGGGAAAGAAAACCTTGACTTTTCCCTCTCGGTGTGGGCCAAGCGTGCTTTTCCCTAGCGCCGGAGCCCCCAACTGCTCCCCAGCGTGCCGGGTTCGGCCTGTAACCACCGGGCGGAAAAAAGGTCCGAACCGACGATTTTCGGCGACTTGTGGGCGCGACTGGGCCATTTTTTCGGCGCCGGCGCCGAAAAAGTGGCCTGAGGGGGCCTGTTGGGGACACGGCTGGAGATGCTCTTAGATGCAGAAGTTGAAGAGCACACTGGCGGGCGGTTTGGAGTTTGACGCGTGCGATCATAATCGGCCGGCCGGGACTCGCGGGATGCAGGGATGAACCGGCCATGCCAGATTCACGGGCTACGGTGCTCACTCGAAATGGCGAGACCAATTGTAGGGACTTAGAACATAATCCGCAGTTGGCGTTCTTGGATACTCCCCTCAACAACAAAACAAATGGTGCTACTCCTAGATGGTCAGCGTAGCGGGACGATGAACTGCGCTACTTGGTTGGCGTTCTTGGCACGCAAGTCGCGAAGCCGGTCCTCTATAAATGCCCAACGGACGTCCCCGCAAAAAAAAAACCTCCAAGCTCCAACCGACGGGAAGGACGCGAACGAAGCCGGCCGGCAGTCTCGTCGCCCCGACCTCGGCGACGCCCTCCACGCCCGCCCGCCCGCCAGATCTGCGCGGCCAGCGAGCCACTCCCGGCGCGGCAATCGCCGCCGGGGTCGACCGTGTTCTTGCTTCGTCGGTGGCGGCCGAGCGCTCGATTGCGAGACTATTTCCGATCGAGAGTTGGGGACGGGTTAGGGTAGAGCTGGCTGGGTCGCGACCCCGACGCCGCCGGACTTGCCTGCCGGCGGCCGGTCGTCGAGCTGTACGTACGCTGCTACATACGCGTATCTCGATTCTCGAGGGGCAGCCAGGTGCGTGTGGCTTCATGGCTTCATGTTCAGGCCGGGGGCGGGGGGGAGGCTCCTCCTTTTACGATTCAGTTCGGTTCTTTGATTCTTGACTGCTTCGTTTGTTTTCGTTCATATCCGACGCAGATTTTATTTGAGATTTGTGGTTAAGCCGATTGTTCCTGCTTAACTGCACGCTGCAGGAGAACAATGGTGGCGCCCCAGCTTGGGGCAGTGGTCAAGGCTGCCGTTCTTCGGGCCGGCAGGGGCGCATGGGTCCGGCTTCGCGTCAGGATCCGCGATCTGGCCCACTACAAGCGGGAGATCATTGTAGCAATTCGCCGAGCTATCAAGGGCCGACCGAAGCCGACGGCGGAAGATGTAGCTGTGTTCCCGGCCCCGGAGCCAGAGCCGCTGATCTTCGTCGACATGGCTGATCGGGAGCCAGCGCTGGGACCGGTTTTGAGCTGCGGCCCGCCCCCTGGCGCCAACCCGAGCCCAGACACCTTCAAGACCGACGTTGCGACGCTGCCCCCGCGAGCTCCGTCGGCCAGCGGAAAGAAGCTCAAGACCGCCGCGCTGCTGGGCATGGCAGCCGGCCTCCTGTACCTCGCTGCCCTCCTCCGCGCCAAGTGGCGGGCTGAGAGGAGGAGCAGGCGCCGCCGCGACCTCTATCTACAGGGTGGATGGCGTGTCGTCGCCAATGACGCCGGGCAACCACCGGCGCCCAACGCCCAGTAGGTCGCCGAACTCCCATGGCGCCGCCGCGCCGTCATGTGTCATATGAACTCGTTACCTGATATTCCCATGGCGCTGTAACCGTTTTCACTCCGTGAACTACCCTAGACTAGCTAGTAGAAGTGTAGAACAGAAGATCTAGAGACCGGTGCAGCTTGACTGCGTAACCAGCTTGCGTTTTGAAAAACTGGTTACTCTTTCTGCGATATTTGTTGGTTCGATTGCAGCGGCAGCTGCCTATTCTTTACCTTAATATGATGATTCCTAAGCAATTTTGACTATGTTTCCTGCTCATTCGAAGCATCAGCTGTCTTTCTTTTAATTCTCAATTTTTGCAGTTTTTCCTTTATTTTGAAACAATCAACAACCTCAAAGCGCAAACTGCCTTTGCAGTTTGCATGTAGCGCTTCACATCAGACATTGATTAACTAGAACTAGGAAACATGCAACGGGAGAGAAAAAAA
>NW_021239099.1:0-1377 GCF_002162155.2 Triticum dicoccoides | reverse complement strand
TAATGTAGGAATAATGTGAGATTACAAAATAAATGGTATAGTGATCTTATGATTCTTGTTTAGCTATTTTTCTTGTTGATCATGGGATGGTCTATATTGCAGAGGAAGGCGATAAACAAAGAGGTGCTGATGGTCTATATGCGCAGGCTAGAGCATGTAGCAGGTGAATTGTACAGTTCATCGCAAGTGTGGAGTCACAGGGTAGTGCGGTGTCGCCTGCGCATCTCTCAGCTATATTTTCTGTCCTTTGTTGTAGTCTTATTTTTTGGACCTTGATGTTAAGTATGGATGAGTTTGCTACCATGTATGATTTGTGCTGCTAGTTGATTACTTTAGTTTCTAGCTGTAGTTTGTATCAGGGGCTTCAAAGACCATGTGATTTCTGTTAATGGAAAATCAAGGGGGCGACCCTTCTTTTGATTAAAAATTATGAACTTTGTCTATGCAATTAAAAAATAATTTTTCTCTATTCAAACCCAGTTGAGAACAGTATTCATTATAAATCTGAAATAATTTTTTGGTAAAAATGGCTATCGCATTCTGTATCATAGCTAGCAAAACCGAAACAAAATAAACGTCTTAAGTATAATATCTCTTGAACGCGGATCAAATTAGTCAAGACAGCTAGAATAAAGGATGATTCAACTTGCAGGAAATTTGAACTTACGACTTATTAGTAGTATAATAAAGTTTATAGACTATCAGCTAGATAAATAGAAGAAATATTTTAGTTTGATTCATTCTTCCTTCCGGACATCCTCGACCGCCTAGAAGGTTTGGCGAGATGCTGGCGCAGACTCTCGAACCCCTTTTGGAAGTTCACCAGTCGCCTGTATACATCATAGGTGGCAAACGCGTCCCTGGAAGCATAATAGATGTTCTTCAAGGGCAAGGGCGCTTCTACCCATATATGGTGGTCATCTTCTATGATAGCATCCTTCATCTTGTTGTAGCTGTGGTGGATGATGGAATGTGACACTCCAAAATATTTATTTTGGTTTTCAGCAAAACCTTTTGGTCTTTGAAAAGAGGCCATTTAATTTTTTTTTCAGAAAACCTTCCTCTTAAAAACTTCCTTTGCTTTGGCAAGGATTTTATTTTTTTCAAACTTTGGTGTTTGATCTTTTGAAACATCTTCTCTGTTGGTTCCCTCTCAAATTTATTTTGGGAGTTTAATCTTTTTCTTTTAAAAAGAAACTCTATGAAAAACTTGGGATTTTCATATCTTGAAAACCACCCATGACTTTGCATTTTGCCCATGTGGTAAAACCCCTCCAAAACCTCCCCTCCTCCTTGTGATCAACCTAAGTTCTCTGTCCCAACTAATCCAAGCAAGTTTTGGATTCTATCCTAATTTTCTTTTCACTCAAATAATTT
>NW_021239098.1:0-395 GCF_002162155.2 Triticum dicoccoides | reverse complement strand
GGCAAGAGTGGAACAAAACACTAGGCAAAAGGCCGAGCCTTCCACCCTTTACCAAATATATAGATGCATTAATAATATAAGAGATATTGTGATATCCCAACCAAAATCCTGTCCACCATGGAGAAATCTTCAACTTCACCTGCAACTAGCAACGCTATAAGAGGGCTGAGCAAAGCGGTAACATAGCCAATCAATGGTTTGCATAGGAAAGGTGTCAAAGGTTATAGGTTCATGGCAATTTGGGATGGCTCGATAAACAGATGATAGGTAGCGCAGCAAAGCGATAGAACGAAGCAACTAGCATGGCAATGATAGTAGTGAGATCTAGGGTAGCGGTCATCTTGCCTGAAATCCCGCAAGGAAGAAGAACGAGTCCATGAAGTAGACGAACCAAC
>NW_021239097.1:0-672 GCF_002162155.2 Triticum dicoccoides | reverse complement strand
TTTAGTTTTATAAAAAATAAAAGAAAATAATAAAAATGTCAAAAAAATAAAAGAAAATAAGTTTCCCATGTTAAAACATAACAGAAAAAAGTTACGGAGCTTTCAAGATCTAGAGGCAAAAAAATGAGACGTAATATGACCGGGAAGTTTGAAATATTTTTCAAAATTTCATCATAGTCATGAACATGAACAAAGTCCTGGACATCAACAAGGTATAATAGGATTGATATGCTAGATATATCAACAAGTGTCTGTGAAGTGAGCTGTTGCTGGGTTGGATAGAACTCTGAAGTTAAGCGTGTTTGGCCTGGAGTAGTGTGAGGATGGGTGACCTTTCGGGAAGTTTGACCACGGAGTGTGATTTGACCTGAGATTAAGCATATTGACCCGAGATTAAGCCATAGTGACTTGAGATTAATAAAAAACGAAAAAATAAATTGAAATTTTTTTTTGGAAAAAAGAATTTTAAAAAAAATCTGAAAAAAAAATGTTACTAATGGCGCCCTTCTACGTGGTGCGCCATTAGTATACCAGATACTAATGGTGCACCGTGGGCTATACTAATGGCGCACTGCGTGGTGCGTCATTAGTATACCAGATACTAATGGCGCACCAGTAAAAAAATACTAGTGGCGTGATAGTAATGGCGCACCGGTAGTGCGTCATTAGTAG
>NW_021239096.1:0-1647 GCF_002162155.2 Triticum dicoccoides | reverse complement strand
ATCGGCCAAAATTTGGAGTGAGCTCAAATACATGCCTTCGTCGCAAAACAAATTTTCTGTTTGAACACTGTACGCCTGTACCATCAGCTACCCTCTCCATCTGCACACATGGAGTCTTTTCTCCAACTTAACTAAATGACGTAGGGCCCAATTTGTGACCGTGAAGCTGGCGGAATGCAACACTATAAGAGAAACAAACGTGATTGGATTTTCATTAGAGTTAGTTATGTAATCAAAAGAGGTGCCTCTGGGCAGTGTAGGGATAGATTTTTTTTCGGTGGTCATGCACGTACATACATGCATGTACTTTCAATGATTTTTTTTCTTAATCTTATTTTTATTCTTAGATGTTCTTAAAATTGGCTTGTTGGATGCACGTACATACATGCATGCATTGTGAATATTTCCATGGTACTTGCATAGTTGCATGCATTGGTTTTTGTGTTGCATCGGCGTCGTCGAGGAGAGGTTGACTTGCAACATTCCAGCTCGTATGTACACAACGAGGAACTACGCAACCATGCATACATGTACATCATATATTTGTATGTATGCATTCTCGCACACGAGTACATACCTACCTAGGAACTAGCAGCAGACGTGTGTGCATGCTTCATATGTACAGTACCCAAGCAAGCTAGCACACACGGTACGACCATCTCTGACAAGAACATGCATATATATATCCACCCTAGCATGTATGTACGACCATAAAAATGTCATGGACCTTTTGAGGGAAAAATGACACTCGTACCCTGCTTGTGGTTTGGTTCATCTACGTACATTTTAATGTATGTCTACTAGGTAGACAAGTACGATTCGTACTCAGTCTATTGCGCGTGCATTGCATCATGTAATGCTTCTTTGAGATTTCTTAGGGGTGAGATATTGGAATGACATCCGAGCAGCCCAAACCCAGAAGCTTGCATAAGGTAAGAGTCACAGATATGTTGTGCATGCATGCATTCTTCATGTAAACAAAACAAGTAAATAATATAAAGCATGAACCGATTGTGTGCAGCTGGGTTTGTAGTGATATACAAATGACTAATATGCATGACTATCGGATGCTCTAGCTAGGCATTTTGCTTGTGTGCATATATATAGCTTATCACAAGTGTACATCTTCCTTCCTCCCGTAACAAATACTCCCTCTATGAACTAATAAAAGACATTTTAGATCACTAAAATAGTGATCTAACCAGTTTCATATTAGTTTGTAGATGGAGTACTAATAGTCACAAGTCAGGTAGTTGTATCCTAAATTTAGATGGAAGCATGTAGTCTTGGAGTGGTAGATATTCCGATTAATTGCAATGAGATTTTGGAGTGAAACAAACGAGCCATTTGTTCTCCAATACAAGCAGCATTTAATAGTCGATCATAGTACTCCAGGATGTGACCGATTGTCTATCGTTCTTGTATTGAGCACTCCCATGGTGAGAGAGGGAGCCGGAAGTACTGCGGCGACCAAGTTTGCAAGAGGGGCATGTCCTTTGTCAGCGACAAAGCGAGCTGCGGCTTCATCCTCTACAAGAACTATGGCTGCTTCGTTAATGGTGGAGACTTCATCATCCATAAGGAATTAGCAGTGGGAGCAGCATCTTTCTAAATGAGAACCTTGACAGTGCCTAAGAGGTATTGGCT
>NW_021239095.1:0-911 GCF_002162155.2 Triticum dicoccoides | reverse complement strand
AGGTGCGTCAATCGTGGAAATCACTCCGAGACCCCAAAACAGTGAGTAACAGTCCATGAAACGGGCCAGAATCAGCCAAGACTGTCAGTGTTGATGACCGACACGTAAGCGCACCTTGGGGTTCGTCAATCGTGGAAATCACTCAGAGACCCCAAAACAGTGAGTAATAGTACACGAAACAGGCCAGAATCGGCCAAAACTACGATTGTTGATGACCGACACGTAAGCGCACCTTGGGGTTCGTCAATCGTGGAAATCACTCTGAGCCCCCAAAAAAGTGAGTAATAGTACATGAAACGGGCCAGAATCGGCCAAAACTGCGAGTGTTGATGACCGACACATAAGCGCACCTTGGGGTTCGTTAATCATGGAAATCACTCCAAGACCCCAAAACAGTGAGTAATAGTACACGAAACGGGCCAGAATCTGCCAAAACTGCGAGTGTTGATGACCGACACGTAAGTGCACCTTGGGGTTCGTCAATCATGGAAATCACTAAGAGACCCCGAAGCATGAGTAATAGTACTCAAAACGGGTCAGAATCGGCCAAAACTGCGAGTGTTGATGACCGACACGTAAGCACACCTTGGGGTTCAACAACTATGCAAATCACATCGGGACCCCAAAACGGGGAGTAATAGTCCATGAAATGGGCCCGAATCGGCCAAAACTGCGATTGTTGATGACCGACACGTAAGCGCACCTTGGGGTTCGTCAATCGTGCAAATCACTCTGAGACCCCAAAACAGTGATTAATATTCCACGAAACGGGCCAGAATCTGCCAAAACTGCGAGTGTTGATGACCGACACATAAGCGCACCTTGGGGTGCGTCAATCATGGAAATCACTCCAAGACCCCAAAACAATGAGTAATAGTCCACGAAACGGGCCAGAATTGGCCAAAACTGCG
>NW_021239094.1:0-870 GCF_002162155.2 Triticum dicoccoides | reverse complement strand
CCATTTAACATTTCGGCCCTATATTAATTTTGGCCTGTTAAAAGCCCGTCATATAGTTGGGCCTAACTACGGCCCGGTTTGCATCCGGCCTGCTCGCAGCCGATATCTGATTGAGCCAAACAAGGACCGAGACAACTTTGGCCTGTTAAAAGCCCGTGAATTGATTCGCACAATCATGGGCCGAGGTCCATTTTGGGCTGCTGCCGGCCCGTGAGCTATTTGGCACATTTCAGGCCCAACCTACTTCTCAGCCTCCTAAAAGCCCATTGATTTTTCTTGAGAAAAGAGGGCCGGGGGTTACTCGGCCTATTAAAGGCCCGAATCTAATAGTGGGCCAGTTTGACGGGGCCCACGATGCGGATCATACATCGTGATTGCATGACGGCCCGATTATGTACCGTAATTTTACTGTTTGGCCGGTTTACTGCGAAGACAGGATATATATACAGTAAAATAACTGCAGCATCGTGAATAAGAAAAAACCTAGACTATACAATAAAGAAATTACGACATATTACATCCACAGGGCATCAAAGTTCGCCACTATGATAATAAAGCACAAGCAGACAACAGATTACATACACTGGGCATCAAAGATCGCCACCAGTGCAAATAAACATGCAGACAAAATAATACACAAAACCGACATCACTTCAATAGAGTTCAAGAAAGGTTAGCCCTGCTGGGGAGCTGCAGCGCAAGCAGCTGAGCAAGATGATGAGACTGCGCTTGTTCAACACTTATATCTTCCTCACTCTGAAAGATAAACAAGCAGACAGATGACAGGTTTTGCACATAAAAGTATCAGTGCTGACAATTCATCACATTTCTTACTGACGAATAAAGTGACACAGTTTAAAATTGCATTAA
>NW_021239093.1:0-435 GCF_002162155.2 Triticum dicoccoides | reverse complement strand
GATCTCTAAGTCATTTTCGTTGGTGGGATGTGTACACCTCTCAAATGTTTTTATCTCTAAGTTTTTCGCTTTGAGCTCTGGCACCTCTACAAATCCCTACCTCCCTCTGCGAAGGGCCCTTCTTTTTACTTTATGCAATTTTCATTTTCAAATTTGAGTCTCCATCTTCTCTTATAAAAGCACCAACTAGGAGGCAATGTGATCGTACTTAAGTATTGGGTGTAGCTAATATTTGAGTGTGTTTCATGAATGGATCAATGTTTGAGCATGATGGTCTAGGGATAGCTTATTTTAGCATTGATATTCTGAAAGACATGGTTGCTTGTTGATATGCTTGAGTATCTAAATTATCATGTCAAAACTAGACTATTTCTTTGAACAACTAAAAGTCCAATTGTCCATGCTATAAAGAAAGAAATATGATATGACATGATA
>NW_021239092.1:0-537 GCF_002162155.2 Triticum dicoccoides | reverse complement strand
CAAGGGAGGAGGATGGGGAGGGGCTTGTGTTGTGGTGTGGAGTTACCCGGGTGTGGCTGCCTTTATATAGCGGATTCAGATGAGGGGAGGCGTCCGGGTGCGTCAATGCGCGGCACGGGAGTCGGTTTCTCGGTCGGCGGTCCTGGTTAATGTCGGCATACGGACGGACAGCGGCATTGAACTGGCATGGTAGATATCCTTCCTGCCCCGTCTAGTCACGCGTCTCCGGTATTGAACAAGTGCGGACGCAGGAGACGCCTCACGGCTGGTGCGTTCGACCGGCGCGCCGCTTCAATGACGGAGAAAGTGAGAGGTCGTGTCGGTCCTGAGCCGCCTTCAATGTGAAGCGGCATGCTTTACAACGGCATGAATGCTGGCAGCTGGCGCCGGTCGGAAGATGGAGGGGTTTTCGATGGGTCATGGTGGTTAGAAGCGGGCTTGATATCGGTCCTGACTCCCGCAAACCTCCCCACATTTGTCTTCGATTACGGGAGAAAACGCATCCGGACAGCATGGTCCGAACGGTTGCAGAAGGTT
>NW_021239091.1:0-2257 GCF_002162155.2 Triticum dicoccoides | reverse complement strand
ATCCTTTATGCATATTATTACCCCTCTGATTATGAACATGAATATGCTTTGTGAGTAATTACATTTGTTCCTGAGGACAAGGGAGAAGTCTTGCTATTAGTAGTCATGTGAATTTGGTATTCGTTTGATATTTTGATGAGATGTATGTTGTCTAGCCTCTTGTGGTGTTATGTGAATGTCGACTACATAACACTTCACCATTATTTGGGCCTAGAGGAAGGCATTGGGAAGTAATAAGTAGATGATGGGTTGCTAGAGCGACAGAAGCTTAAACCCTAGTTTATGCGTTGCTTCGTAAGGGGCTGATTTGGATCCATATGTTTCATGCTATGGTTAGGTTTACCTTAATACTTTTGTTGTAGTTGCGGGTGCTTGCAATAGAGGTTAATCATAAGTGGGATGCTTGTTCAAGTAAGAATAGCACCCAAGCACCGATCCACCCACATATCAAATTATCAAAGTACCAAATGCGAATCATATGAGCGTGATGAAAACTAGCTTGACGATATTCCCATGTGTCCTCGGGAGCGCTTTTCCTATTATAAGAGTTTGTCCAGGCTTGTCCTTTGCTACAAAAAGGATTGGACCACCTTGCTGCACTTTATTTATTTTTGTTACTTGTTGCTCGTTACAATTTATCTTATCACAAAACTATCTGTTACCACTTATTTCAGTACTTGTAGAGAATACCTTGCTAAAAACCGCTTATCATTTCCTTCTGCTCCTCGTTGGGTTCGACACTCTTACTTATCGAAAGGACTACGATAGATCCCCTATACTTGTGGGTTATCAGGTGGGATCACGGATCCGATGACGGCTGGCAGGCGTGTCAACAACCGGATCCAGGGACAGCCGGATGCTGATGACCTGCAGCTAGCGCGCGCCAAGAGGTCGGCCATGCTTCGAGATGTCGAGGCAACTACAGGTATGTCGTTCGATAAGAGTAATTCAATTATGCATTTCACCGAGCTTGAAATTGTTGATAAGGCAAACGACCTAGGTATATCTTTGGGTTCAAATGATAAAGCGGTTGCGAAATCCGTAAATGATATTTTAGACTTAGAAGCAGAGCGGGCTTCACAAATTATTTGAAATCTTGCATCAGTGAAACCTATGAATGACGATCACATGAAAATTTTAGGAATAGTTGCTCTTGAAAATATATGCAACAATCTCTTGCCTAGTGCGGAGGCCGAAGATGAGGAGGGGTCGGAGAATACGGACACTGTAGATCCTCTAATGAAGGAGGGCACTGTCTTGTCTTCTGCCGATCCTATGTTCTCGAAGGATGGTGGGGAGAAGCCCAAACGTCCGTGGAAACGGAAAATCTATCATACTTCGGCGGTTCGTAGAAGTGCTAGGGTTAAGCTTAAGAAAAAATTCCATGATGAATTATGAAAGGAATCTTTTGGAATAGCAAAGGTCTAGCTGACTTGGCTCAATGAAGGTTCTTGGCTGAGACAACGATAGAGCAACAATTAGATTTTATTGCATTACTGGAAACACGACGATGTAACTTGACCTTACAATTCCTTGGAACTTTATCCGGAGGAATTGATTTTGATTGGCAAATCTTACCTCCTAGAGGAAGATCTAGTGGGATTTTACTAGGGTTTCGGTGTGAAACACTTGAGGTGCTTAACATACTTCGGGATGATTTTGCGGTCAAGTTTTGGGTGAGATCAAAATTGGATGGTTTTCGATGGTCTCTCGTGGCTGTATACGGGGCTACACAACCTGAACTCAAACCGTATTTTTTTACCCGACTTGGTACGGATATGTGGAGATGAAACTCGGCCAATCCTAGTAGGCGGAGACTTTAATGTAATTCGGAGGAGAGATGAAAATAATAATGACAAATTTGATGGTCGTTGGTCTATGATGTTTAACATGATTATCGAGACTCTTAATTTGATAGAAACTGAGCTCCCGGTAGACAATTTACTTGGGCCAATTCTTTGCCCACTCCGACTTATGAGAAGTTGGATAGGGTTCTCGCTAGTGTGGAATGGGAACAAAAATACCCACTGGTGTCGGTCCATGCGATACAGAGACCGATCTCAGACCACGCCACTTCTTGTAGACTCGGGAGGGGCTACCCATGTTGCGAACAAGAATGCTTTCGCTTTTGAACTAGGTTGGTTCGAGAAAGAAAACCTTTTGGAGATCATTGCACGCGAATGGGCAAAGCCTATTACTGGAAGAACTAGTATTGAGAGATGGCAAAATAAAATCGTACATCTGAGACAATTTTTAC
>NW_021239090.1:0-1258 GCF_002162155.2 Triticum dicoccoides | reverse complement strand
GATTGATGAACCCCGGGATGCGTTTATGTGTCGGTCGTCAACTCTCATAGTTTTGTCCAATTCTGACCCGTTTCGTGGACTATTACTCAACGTTTTGGGGTCCCAAAGTGATTTCCATGGTTGTCGAACTCCAAGTTGTGCTTACGTGTTGGTCATCAACACTCCCTGTTTTGGTCGATTCTGGCGCGTTTCATGGCTCACTATTTTGGGGTCCCGGAGTGATTTCCATGGTTGTCGAACCCCGGGTGCGTTTACGTGCCTATCGTCAACACTCGTGGTTTTGGCCTATTCTGGCCCGTTTCATGGACCATTACTCACCGTTTTGGGGTCCCAAAGTGATTCTCGTTTCATGGACTATTACTCAGTGTTTTGGTAACCCAGAGCGATTTCCACGATTGATGAACCCCGGGGTGCGTTTATGTGTCCGTCGTCAACAGTCACATCTTTGGCCAAATCTGACCCGTTTCATGGACTATTACTCATCGTTTTCGGGTCCCGAAGCGATTTCCATAGTTCTTGAACCCCAAGGTGTGCTTACGTGTTGGTCATCAACACTCGCAGTTTTGGCCGATTCTGGCCCGTTTTAATGCACTATTACTCACCGTTTCGGGGTCCCGGAGTGATTTCCATGGTTACCGAACTCCAAGGTGCGCTTACGTGTCGATCATCAACACTCGCGGTTTCGACTGTTTCTGGCCCGTTTCATGGACTATTACTCGTCGTTTTGGGGTCCCAAAGCGATTCTCGTTTCATGGATTATTACTCGCGGTTTCGTGCACTATTACTCAGCGTTTTGGGGACGCAGAGCGATTTCCACGATTGATGAACCCCGGGGTGCGTTTATGTGTCCGTCGTCAACACTCACAGTTTTTTCCAATCCTGACCCGTTTTGTGGACTATTATTCACCGTTTTGGGGTCCCGAAGCGATTTCCATAGTTGTTGAACCCCAAGGTGTGCTTACGTGTCAGTCATCAACAATCACAGTTTTGGCCGATTCTGGCCCGTTGTTGGACTATTACTTTGTTTTGGGGTCCCGGAGTCATTTCCATGATTGACGAACCCCGGGGTGCATTTACATGTTGGTCATCAACACTCACATATTTGGCTGATTCTTGTCCGTTTCGTGCACTATTACTCAGCGTTTTCGGGACCCAGAGCGATTTCCACGATTGATGAACCCCGGGATGCGTTTATGTGTCGGTCGTCAACTCTCATAGTTTTGTCCAATTCTGACCCGTTTCGTGGACTATTACTCAA
>NW_021239089.1:0-384 GCF_002162155.2 Triticum dicoccoides | reverse complement strand
GTGTGGCCAGCGATGGCGATGAACTCAGCACGGCGAGAAGCCATCACTTCCTTACCATGTGTGCGGCCGTGGGCGGTGAGGAACGCAGCGCGGCGGGATGCCATCGCTTCCTTACGAGTTACTGTGCACCGCGGTGCCATCAACTACGCTTGGAGAGAGCTTTGGGAGGGAGGGGACAGGCAGCCATACAGTGCGGTTGTTTTTAAGAGCTCAACGACAAATGACGAAAGAAATTTGGCTTCCCTTACAATTTTTCTCGTTCATTATCGGACACGGTTTATCTCCATCGCCTCTGGAAACAGTGTTCACTGAACCTATTGTGTGTTGCATTATGATTGGCCAGAACCCCAGCCACGTAGATCGCGTGTGTGCACCGTAGGATGC
>NW_021239088.1:0-632 GCF_002162155.2 Triticum dicoccoides | reverse complement strand
GGGAAGCAAATAAAGTAGCTCATGAGCTTGCTAGATTAGCTAGATTTTCTTTGACTTCTGATTGGTTTGAGGTGCCTTTAAACGAAATTTTAATGATCCTCATAAACGATGTACTACTTATTACAAATGAATAAAGTCTGAGTTTTTTCAAAAAAAAAACTTAGTTGAACTGTTCATGTAGATATTTTAAGTTGCTGGACTTTATTGAACCTACCACAAAAAAATTGCGGCCAAGGTACTTGCACAATATCATTATAACTCTAAAACAGCCTATTCATTACAAGACATCCAGAGTCATGTCATCCAACTGGAAAAATAAAAATAAAAGCACGTCAATTCACATTACTTTTAGGAATACGCTGACAATATGCATAACTGGAATAGGCAGGACCCCTTATCATAAAGTTTACTACTTGACAACCTGTAAGTAATAACATGTCAGAATCTATTATCTACCCCCGGAGCACAACCACTAAGATTATGTACGGTATAATCAAGGAAGAAATATGTGGAAGCAGAACAATTATAGTACTAAACCACTAATTACTCCAGCACTGGCTGCCCCTGCTAGCCTTTAAAACCAACATCTTCCACATTGCGCGAGAGAGGAGCAGAAAACACAGACTAAAAAA
>NW_021239087.1:0-1323 GCF_002162155.2 Triticum dicoccoides | reverse complement strand
TTCAATCCCTGCAGGGGAGTCCCAACTTAGCCCATGACAAGCTCTCATGGTCAACGAAGGAATAGACCTCCACCCGAGACATTCCGATCAGACTCGGTATCCCGGTACAACAAGACATTTCGACAGGGTAAAACTAAACCAGCAACACCGCCCGAATGTGCCGACAAATCCCGATAGGAGCTGCACATATCTCTTTCTCAGGGCACACTCAGATTGTCCTAGGTACGGGTAGGCCAGCCCAGAGTTGCCCCTGGTAGCCACCGGTAGCTGACAGGTGGACCAACACTCAGAGGAGCACTGGCCCGGGGGGTAAAATAATGATGACCCTTGAGTCTGCAGAACCCAAGGGAAAGAAAAGGCTAGGTGGCAAATGGTAAAACCAATGTTGGGCATTGCTGGAAGAGCTTTACTTAAGACGAACTATCAAGGGGTTCCCATAATAGCCCAACCGTGTAAGGAACGCAAAATCCGGGAACATAACACCGATATGACGGAAACTAGGGCGGCAAGAGTGGAACAAAACACCAGGCATAAGGCCGAGCCTTCCACCCTTTACCAATTATATAGATGCATTAATTAAGTAAGATATATGGTGATATCCCAACAAGTAAATAAAAGTTCCAACAAGGAACGGCTCCAATCTTCCACCTGCAACTAACAACGCTATAAGAAGGGCTGAGCAAAGCGGTAACATAGCCAATCAACGGTTTGCTAGGACAATGGTGGGTTAGGGGATCAACATGGCAATTGGGAGGCTGACAAGCAAAAGGTAGGCATCGTAGCAGTGGCAAAGCAAAAGAGCGAGCAAACTAGCATAGCAAAGATAGTAGTGATTTCGAGGGTATGATCATCTTGCCTGCACAGTTGTTAGAGTTGACTGGATCCTCGCAAGCAAACTCAACGGGCTCCTCGGTAGCGAACTCGTCTCCCGGCTCTACCCAACAAGACAAACAAGCAACAAGGATACAATCAACCACGGCAAGACCAAGCAATATGATGAAATGACGATATGCTATGCGGGATGCGATGCGGGATGCAAAATGCAAGATATGACAGAAAATGCATGAACCTGGCATCAACTTGGAAAACCAAGTGTGTCACTGGATAGAGGGGATGAAATCGCTTGAAAACGATATAAAGATCATTGGAATCGGAGCTACGGTTTGGAAATGGCGAGCGTTTTAAGATATGACACCGGTATGCGATTTACAGCAAGTAGGCATCTAAATGCAACGAAATGAACATGCTACAGCCACCAAACATGAAAACAAAATACATGGCAGTGATGTACACAAGATGGTTGACAAAACACTAGCACTGAGC
>NW_021239086.1:0-1501 GCF_002162155.2 Triticum dicoccoides | reverse complement strand
CTAATACAATGGTAAATTGTATAGGTGCACTAGTTTGGCGAAGAGATGGTGATACAAGTGGTATATGGATAGTAGATAAAGGTATTCATAATATGAAATTATAAAAACAGCAAGGTAACTAATGACAAAAGTGAGCGTAAACGGTATTGCAATGATAGTAAACAAGGCCTAGGGTTCATACTTTCACTAGTGCAAGTCCTCTCAACAATAATAACGTAATTGGATCACATAACTAGCCCTCAACATGCAACAAAGAGTCACTCCAAAGTCACTAATAGCGAAGAACGATTGAAGAGATTATGGTAGGGTACGAAACCACCTCAAAGTTATTCTTTCCAATCAATCCATTGGGTTATTCCTATAAGTGTTACAAACAGCCCTAGAGTTTGTACTAGAATAACACCTTAAGACACAAATCAACCAAAACCCTAATGTCACCTAGGTACTCCAATGTCACCTCAAGTATACGTGGGTATGATTATATGATATGCATCACACAATCTCAGATTCATCTATTCAACCAACACGTGTGCCAACCCCTATGCATAGGTTCATGGGCGGAACCCGCAAGTTGATCACCAAAACATACATCAAGTGAATCATGTGGTATCCCAATGTCACCACAGATACGCACGACAAGACATACATCAAGTGTGCTCAAATCTTTAAAGACTCAATCCGATAAGATTACTTCAAAGGGGAAACTCAATTCATTACAAGAGAGTAGAGGGGGGAAGAAACATCATAAGATCCAAATATAATAGCAAAGCTCGCGATACATCAAGATTGTATCATCTCAAGAACACGAGAGAGAGAGATCAAACACATAGCTACTGGTACATTGATAACCCACAAGTATAGGGGATCAATTGTAGCCTCTTTCGATAAGTAAAACTGTCGAAACCAATGAGGAGCTAAAGGTAGAACAAATATTCCCTAAAGTTCTATCGACCACCGATACAACTCTACGCACGCTTGACGTTCGCTTTACCTAGAACAAGTATGAAACTAGAAGTACTTTGTAGGGTTTTTTGGATAGGCTTGCAAGAAAGTAAAGGGAGAGAAAATAAAAGCTAGGGGTTGTTTAGATGAAGACACAACTAAATTGGTTTTAGTAGAGAGCTTTTGTCAACAAGAAGGTTATTTGTCCCTAGGATGATGACTAGACCGGTAATCATTATTGCAATTTTATTTGAGAGAGAGGCATAAGCTAACATACTTTCTCTACTTGGATCATATGCACTTATGATTGGAACTCTAGCAAGCATCCGCAACTACTAAAGATTCATTAAGGTAAAACCCAACCATAGCATTAAAGCATCAAGTCCCCTTTATCCCATACGCAAACAACCTACTTACTCGGGTCTGTGCTTCTGTCACTCACGCCACCCACCATAAGCATATTGCAAACCCTACAGCGGGAATCCTTCACGCTTGCGCGGCACGGAGAGCACCATAGGACAACACCAATAATAAAACATACAACTCAAACCAATCACGA
>NW_021239085.1:0-1171 GCF_002162155.2 Triticum dicoccoides | reverse complement strand
TACCGGCAATACAGAAAAGACACGATCAATGCTATGCACAATATGATGCATGCTATGACATGGCAATATGAATGTGTTTTGGGCTAATGCACCTAAAACCAGATTAAATGAAGTTGGTTTGAATATAAAATTCAAATTCAAACTCCATATGTGAATATTCAAATGCCTTTTAGTTGATTTGTGCTAAACAGCAGCTATAAGTTGTTCTAACATGCATGAAAATGGTACAGATGGATTCCTTGAATTTTTCTGATAATTTTTCATATATAAATTATTTAATTTGGAGTTACGGTTAATTTTCTATGATTTTTAGAAGTTTTAGGCATTTTCTGGAATTTCCTGAATATAATTAAATCCAGAAAATACTTTATGACATCAGCAGTGCGTCATGCTTGCATCAGCAAGTCAACAGGGCTGCCCCGGGTCAAACCTGACCAAGGGGTCCCATTAGTCAGCGTCACAGGTTAACAGGGGGGTTTATTTTAGTTTAATTGAGGATTAGGGCACTAGGGCCCACATGTCAGTGGCTCTGGGGTTAGATTAGGTGGTGATTAGCTTAAGCTAATCACCTGATGGCGGGGGCCCACCTGTCAGTGTCAGCAGAGGGGGGGTAGTTAAAATAAAATAACTAAACTAATTAACAGGGGGGGGCTGGCCCCACCTGTCACCGACCCAGAGGGGGGGGGTGTGTCCCGCCGTGGTCAACATGGTCAGACCCACCGGCGGCTTGACGCCGGCGAGGCCAGACGCGGTGGTGCGCGTCGGAAACCCACTACAGGGGCTCTTTTGGCGCGCAGGGAGCAGCTACGGGGAGAGGGTGGAGTGGCGCATCCAACGGTGGCGGTGGCGGAGGCTGGGGTGGCCGGAGCTGCCGGCGGCGACCTCTTTTGCGGCTGCCGGAGCTCGGGTGTTCGCGGGACCGGCGCTGCGGTGTGCAAACAAGACGGTGGTCGCGCTAGTTTTACTCTACGGGACGCAACGAGTGCAACGGACGCAGGCGTGGGACCAAAAGGTCACCGGAGCTTCACCGGCGACGAGCCCGTGCGGCGGAGCGTCTCGGCTCCGGTAGAGGGGGCGGCTAGAGCTCGAAATCGAGCTTGGGGTTAGGGGGAAACGGAGCAGGGACTCACGGGGATCGTGCAGGGAGGGTCAGCGAGCTCGGGGGCGCGCC
>NW_021239084.1:0-1069 GCF_002162155.2 Triticum dicoccoides | reverse complement strand
AACATGTCCTACTGTGTGTGAGCTAAGTGTGTGAACACGATTTGGTAAAGGTAGCGGTGAGAGGCCATGTAGGAGTACATGGTGGGTTGTCTCATTGCAGCCGTCCTCAGGAACTGAGTTCTGTGTTTGTGATCCATGACCAGTTACTACCACACATTGGGTTCCGGTAACTCGACCCCTCTCGACTTATTAATCAACATGATCTCTGTCCAGGAGTTGCAACTAGTTTCTGGTGTTTGTAGGTAGTGTTAGTAGTCTACCAAGTGGCACCCGGTACAGGTGGGCTTGGGACAGACTAGGCACAGTGGCACGGTGTACCAAGTGGCACCCGGATGGTGGGCTTGGGAACCCTGCTCACATCGTTTGGGGCCGTGAGCGACACCCCGGCCGGATCTCCTTGCGGATGGAACCCGAATAGGCGATAAACCTGGACTAGAGACTTGTTCGGTTAGTCAGGTCGTGGTCGACTCCCTCGCCCGGCTTCCGCTTGAAGGTTGCCGAGGTACATGACGTGTACAGGGCGGTAAGTGGCAAGAGCGTGTGTGAAGAAGTACACCCCTGCAGGGTTAACATCATCTATTCGAATAGCCGGATTCCTCGGATATGGAAACTTGGACCCCTTGCATAGTTCATAGACAAGTGAAAGTGGATACCCTAAAATACGCAAGATAAGCGTGAGTGCTATGGATGGCGTTCTCGTAGGGAGACGAGAGCGGATCCATAGTGGTGTATTGATATGGTGAATATGTGGACTCGTGTGCGCCACCTCAAAAGAGTTGCTTGCGGTCGTAGTTCAGGTTAGCCACCGAGTCAAAGCTGGCTTGCTGCAGTCAAACTCCACCATCCCCTTGTTGATAATGATGCATATGTAGTTAGATCTGATGTAAGTCTTGCTGGGTACATTTGTACTCACGTTGCTTAATTTATGTTTTTGCAGAGAGACTTCAGTCTCACTAGTAGTTCCACGTGGGCTTCGACGTTTAGCTTGTTACCTCAGCTACGATCTTGTGCCCTCGGCAGGATCTGGTAGATAGTCAGGCTTCTCAGCCTTTTTCATTTATAGATGTCT
>NW_021239083.1:0-396 GCF_002162155.2 Triticum dicoccoides | reverse complement strand
CGCGCCTCCCCGCCGCCAGGCCCGCCAGCCCCGGGTCGCGCCCCGCGCCGTCCGCAGCCCGCGCCCTACCGCTCCACCACCCGCGCCTCGCCCGTGAGCGCGTGGCTCCGCTCGCCGCCGTCCGACCGCCGTCCACTGCTTCCCCGGCCCGGTTGCCGCCGCCCTGCGCCTTCCATCATGCCCGCACCTCGCCTGCCCCGCCGCAGAGCGCGCGGTCGCCGCTCCGGTCGCCCGCCGCCGCGCCGCGCCGGATCCGGCCGGATCTCGCCGCCCCGACCAGCCGGCGTCCTCTCCGACCGTCTTCTCCACCAACTCCGGCAAGTCTCCGGCATGCCTCGGTTTCTGTGCGAGGAACCCTAGATCCATTTTGGAGGGGTATAATTTCTCTAAGTCTTT
>NW_021239082.1:0-1997 GCF_002162155.2 Triticum dicoccoides | reverse complement strand
GGAGAACAGGCGGCGCAATCGATCCCCTCGCTTGTTGTGCCAACAACAGGTGACAGTACGCGCGCCCAATATTATTGTGGGCAAATAGTGCACGTTCCCGAGGTGGGCAATGTGGTAATAACGGAGGAGCATATAATGCAGGCTGAAGTTCTCAACATCACTGTTGGAAAACTCCTCGAGATCGAGCCCATGCATTTGCTTAGAGAGGATGAAATAAAACGGAAATATGTCTGGGGCCAACCTTTGGTCGAGCCAGACAAGGTCAAGAACCTCCCAACGAGAATGTATGAATTGCATCAATGGTACATGGACATTACCAAGATTTCAGATCGATTGTCCCTCATGGTGAATGTCAAGGAGGAGCATTACTACCATGAGAAAGCTGTGTCCGTTGAGTATACTGAACTGTTTCAGTTATACAATCAAGACGCACTCGACAAATCTATCGTCAGTTGCTATTGTCTATAAGTGATTTCTTTCTATAATTTAAGTCTCAAGCTAGCTGTAGTGATCCTTTTGATCAATCATTACCTGTAATTATCCTCACTATATTCTTTTCTGTGGTATTATGCAGGATGAAGATGTATGAAATGAGAAAAGGTGGACGCCTTGGCATTGGGTTCATTGACCCAAACACCGTTAATGAATACATATGGAAGATAAATCAACGTCAGCAAAAGAACGTAGAGGACAACATGCTAGAGTTCTTGAAGCGCCTCAAATACAATGAAGATATACTACTTCCTTACAACTTCCAGTGAGTCACACTATCTTGTACTACAAATTCTCTGTTTTTGCCTACTAGCTAGCTACATGTTTTTGCTTCCATATGCCCGCTTAATTAAGACATGCAAACGTGTGTGCATGCAGATTTCACTGGGTCTTGTGTATCATTAAAGTTGACGCCGGAACAGTTGAAGTACTGGACTCACTAATCTCAGAAAAAACTGATTATAACATCTTGTTTGGGATAGTCAACAGGTAATTTCAATCATTATTAACTATATATCTTGGCCTATTTAGTTCGTCATTTCATGATATGAACTATTTAAAAACCCCTTTATTCATTTTCTTTGTCGGCGGGCAGGGCTTGGGCAAGGTTCATCACCATCACGCCCGGCGAATGGAAACAAAAGCTTAAATGGTTTCGACCCAAGGTAAGTAATTAAGTAGTACTAGCTAGCTAGCTAGCTGCCATCTCTTTAATTATCATGCTTGATTAATTATTATCTAATCAAATTCCATTCTTGTAAAGGCCCTGAAGCAGGCGCAGGGGACTGATCTGTGCGCATGATGACGTCCGAAAGGAGCAGATCTCAAAGACAGGAATGGGTATGCTTGTCACAACACTATTCACAATTTTTACACCATTATCGATATCTAGTCACACAACTAATACACATGCATATTGATCTCCTTCTTAACAATTCAAAGAGGTGCGAGAGAAGCTCCTAGAAACGAAGCGCGTAGAAGCACTTCAAGAGGAAATAACGGGATTTTTGCTCGACCAGGTCATAAATCCAAAGGGAGAATTCTATTACCTGCTACTGCCCCCATGAAAACCACTTCCAATTGTCATCATGCTTCGAAGGCACCAATGAGGCTAATGCCACTGGCTCCGAAGGCGACATGCATATGTAGGAGAAATTGTATATAGCTATACATGTGTGTATGTGTGAATTAATTAATATGGTGGTTTGTGAGACATTGATGATATATATATGCATGATTGGTTCTACTAGAAATTCTATATATATATATATATATAACGTGTACAATGTGTAGTATCGTAAAATACCAGCAAACGAAAAAGAATTAAAACGGAAACACAAAAGTAAATGAAAAAGAAATCATAAAACTAAAAACCCCCCAAACCTTATAGTACCGGTTGGTCTTACCAACCGGTACTAAAGGGCTCCAGGCCCCCGGAGCTGGCTCGTGCCACGTGGTTGCCCTTTAGCACCGGTTCGTGCTGAACCGGTACTAAAGGGGGGGGG
>NW_021239081.1:0-801 GCF_002162155.2 Triticum dicoccoides | reverse complement strand
CCAAAGCGATTTCCATGGTTGTTTAACCCTAAGGAGCGTTTACGTGTCGGTCATCAATAATCACAGTTTTGGTTGATTCTGGCCCGTTCCTTGGACTATTACTCAGTTTTCGGGTCCCGGAGTGATTTCCACGATTGACGAACACCGGGGTGCATTTATGTGTCGGTCAACAACACTTGCAGTTTGGGCCAATTCTGGCCCGTTTCATGGACTATTACTCTCTGATTTGGGGTCCCTGAGCAATTTCCATGATTAACGAACTCCGGGGTGCGTTTATGTATACTTTATCAACCTTCCTAGGTTAGTCCGATTCTGGGATCTTTCATGGACAACTACTCATAGTTTGGGGGTCCCAAAGCGATTGCCATGGTTGTCGAACCCGAAGGTGTCCTTACGCGTTGGTCGTCAAGACTCGCAGTTTGGGACGATTCTGGCCTGTTTCTTGGACTATTACTCAATTTTGGGATCCCGAAGTGATTTCCACGATTGACAAACCCTGGGGTGCGTTTACTAGTCGGTCATCAATACTCAGAATTTTGGCCGATTCTGGTCCGTTTCGTGCACTATTACTCACCGTTTTGGGGCCCAGAATGATTTCCACAATTGACGATCCCCCGGGTGCGTTTACGTGTCTGTCGTCAACACACACAGTTTTGGCAAATTCTGACCTATTTCATGAACTATTACTCACCGTTTTGGGGTCCTGAAGAAATGTTTGTAGTTGTTGAACCCCAAGGTGCGCTTACCTGTCGGTCATCAACACTCGTAGTTTTGGCCGATTCTGGCCCGTTTCTAGGACAA
>NW_021239080.1:0-419 GCF_002162155.2 Triticum dicoccoides | reverse complement strand
TAGCTAGTCATGCATTAGAGTGTTGCATCATGTTTATTCTTTCATCAGAAACTTGAAATGGGGATGACAGAACCCCCAGTCCCCTCTGAAACCAACTAGGGTTACTAAAATAATTTCTCAATGAACCTGAAATGCCCTTCTAAAATGCCCATCATTTTTGCCTTGGTTCAGAACCTCTGCCAAAAGTGGTGCACATTTTCCTAGGCCATCCTAGGGTTTTTGATTTAAATCATAGATATTTGAATTTGGGCATTTAAAATAATATAAAATATTTAAATGCTCAAATACCTCCAAACTAAAATGTTTCATGTTGGAAATAATCCAACTATGGACCAGGAGTGAATTGGTGATTTTTGAAGTTGCCTAGGTATTTTATTAAATTCAACAAAGTTGCAGATATATTAAATAAAAAACAGAAA
>NW_021239079.1:0-1303 GCF_002162155.2 Triticum dicoccoides | reverse complement strand
GCTTGTGGTGCTCACCACTAAGACCGGGTGTTTGGTCTGTTTGGTTTGTTCGGCCTGATCGGTCTTTCAAGAATTCAGCCTTCCATAATTGACGACCGAAATTATTTCGGTCTTTTCGGTTATCCGCTATTCGGTCTTCAGTCTGTGTAGGGTGGTGTTTGGTCCTGAACAAATACACCAAATTCATGCTACAACTCATTTAACAGTACTAGTACATGTGTATACAAGACAAAATCAGAGAACATGAAGCCAGTTAACACTACATATACAGAGAACTGGTCAGGAAGACACTCATACATACATATAAAGTATGAACTAGCAGAATCTTCTCGTAGATGCTATGAACTGAACAAACTTCAATTTTAGCACTTAGCACTACTCTGGGATACAAAGCATGGACACGGCGAAAACTGCTGAATGAACTGTCGTCCTTATTAGGCGGGACACGGCGACACGGCCAGACACACAGGGATATGCGTGTCCCCCGGTATCCCGTGAGTTCTGGCTTTAAAAAAAGGAACAAAAGGAAAGACACGCCTAGAATATGTATGGGATACGTTGGGGACACGGGAAGCCCAATAGCAAACAGCCTCGGCCTGATACAGGCCCTATTTTCCAGGGTCGCACCCGCACACGCTCGCCGCAAAAGGAACACTACTACCAATCGCACGCGCCGTCGGTGCCGCCGCCTGGACTTGACTGCCGCCACCGTCACCCTGACTCGACCACCGCCGCCTAGACTCGACCTCCCGATGGCAACCATGCTCGAGCTGATAAACCCATCAGCCTCTCCTCAACCCCTTCACCTCTTTGATCGATTTCTTGCAGTTTAATTGCTGCTGCTGGCTCCCCCATGCGGCCATGCCGGTGCTGCATGCTCTTAAGTTGCTGCCCACTTGCATGCTGGTGCCTGGTTGTTGCCTAATGTTAGGGAGCATGGTGTGAGGGCCACCACCGAGTAAAATTTACATCTTAGTTGAAATGGCATGGTTCTAAAGGATCAATTAATTCAATCATTGAGCACTTGAAAAAGGAGACATCAGACAACAAATGGAAATGGGGCAGTATTATTATCTCATCTTAGTTTCACTTCAATTTTTTTTGTTTTGAACTCTTATTGCATGACATGTTTTAATATTTTATTATATATATACTCGTCGTATCCCTGAATAACTGTGTTTGAAAAATGTTGTATCCTGTGTCCTCATATGCGTATCCCCGTCTTTCCATCCCAGTGTCCGTGCTTTTTAGCTCAGGGCGGCACTCCTACACATATATGTTTCTGGAAAATTTCAGCACCATC
>NW_021239078.1:0-1255 GCF_002162155.2 Triticum dicoccoides | reverse complement strand
CATTGGCCCCCTCCCAAAATCTTGTACCACTCCATCTCAAGGATCTCTTGTGGCACATCCCTTCTGTCAACATCGCATTTAGGTTGATTAATAAAACAAGACGCACGAGAATTGCACATTCAAAATGGGAATGAAAACTACTTGTTGGTGGTGGAGGTATAAACTGCTGAAGCAGCGGTGCCGTACTGTGGCTCCGTTGGTGGCTGTGGTGGCGCTGTGATGTACTGCTGCTCCGACAGCGGTGGTGGCGGTGGCCCTGTCATCTGCTGCTGCAATATCAGCGGTGGCGCTGGCCCTGTCATCTGATGCTGCTACTCCGATGGCGGCGGAGGTGGCCCTATCATCTGCTGCTGCTACTTCGCCGGCGCCTACGGTGGCCCTATTATCTGCTACGCGGCATGGGCCCCTGTTTCATGCGGTGATAGATCTCCAACAACTAAAAGACAAAATGGCCGCTCTCTCTCCGCGACCAGTTCTTCACATTTAGGGGCATGACAACCTGATGGACGCGCACACTGCAGACTGCATACAACTATACAGGGACGGATGGACGTTGCGTGCTCCGCCCACCCCCGAGCTCAGTTAAAGAGGCTTCAGTTTCTGACTTTCTGTTTGTTTGCTGTTAGTGCTCTCTTTCATTTCATGCGCGAAATGAACCCATCCGGAACTGAAGGAAATATGTCCTAGAGGCAATAATAAAGTTATTATTTATTTCCTCATATCATGATAAATGTTTATTATTCATGCTAGAATTGTATTAACCGGAAACATGATACATGTGTGAATACATAGACAAACATATAGTCACTAGTATGCCTCTACTTGACTAGCTCATTAATCAAAGATGGTTATGTTTCCTAACCATAGACATGTGTTGTCATTTGATTAATGGGATCACATCATTAGGAGAATGATGCAATTGACATGACCCATTCCGTTAGCCTAGCACTTGATCGTTTAGTATATTGCTATTGCTTTCTTCATGACTTATACATGTTCCTGTAACTATGAGATTATGCAACTCCCGTTTACCAGAGGAACACTTTGGGTGCTACCAAACGTCACAACGTAACTGGGTGATTATAAAGGAGTACTATAGGTGTCTCCAAAGGTACATGTTGGGTTGGCGTATTTCGAGATTAGGTTTTGTCACTCCGATTGTCGGAGAGGTATCTCTGGGCCCTCTCGGTAATGCACATCACTATAAGCCTTGCAAGCAATGTAGCTAATGAGTTAGTTACGGAATGATGCATTA
>NW_021239077.1:0-1084 GCF_002162155.2 Triticum dicoccoides | reverse complement strand
CGACGACGGCCGGGACTGCCAGCGCAGACGCCTTACTCCCTGGGGTTGCTGGCTGATGCCGACGCCATCTACGTGAGCCATCTTGTTCTCTCTTTTCTCTTCATCTATATTCATCAATTAAGCACAATGTTCATCCATACCAGATCCAGTACAAGATTCACTACAAACTGCGTGAGCCTATCAATTTCTTAAGGAATAGCAATAACGGCCCCTCCTCATCTCTCAAAGCCTCTTCCTCATTCTGTCCATTTCTTCATGGAATTCTAGGAGACTGTGGACCTGTGGTTATCGTATATTGGTTCGGAGATTCTTCACCTGGCAATTTCCAGTGACTAAAGGGACAGGTTTTTTTTAAGGGCTGAAGCACTTTATTCAGTCAAAATGTTCGATGGAATCACAATAAAATCTGGTCTAACTGACAGCCAAACCGGTTGTCCAAAAACTAAAGTAGTAGTAGCTCTAGCTAACATATGTGCTTCAACATTCAGACTTCGATTCTCATGAGTAATTTGCACCGGTGCAAAACCTGCACTTCAAATTGATCTCCCTGTTGATGGCTTCAGATGGTCCTTTGTATATTCCCTTGACATGCTTCACAGTGGATGCACAGTCTGTTGCAATCAAGGATTTGGATCCCGAGGGCACATTTTTTCTCGTGGGGCACCGAAATTCTCGGTTACCACGGTAAGCGTGAAATCCCGGAAAAATTTCGGACGAAATTTGAATTCAATTTTTTTTATGTTCTATAAATTAGATCTGGACTAAATTCCTTCAGGATCCACCGTCTGGCTTGGTGGTTATGCCGTATACGTGCGTCTCTCTTCCTATAGGTTGCTAGATCGAGTCCCACGATCGTGGTTTATTTTTACAACATATTCTTTTTGTCCTAAAAATGAAAAAAAGGACAACTACGACACTCGAACACAAGATCTCAGGTAATTTGACCTGCCACCCCATGCTAACCAATAGGCCACAATGCCTGCATCTTCTCTATAAGCTCCTAGCAAATCTAACCTAACTATGAGAGTTTAAATTCAAAAAAATCGAAAAAATTCAAAAAAATTCGCTTGGGGCATACGTTTCT
>NW_021239076.1:0-2722 GCF_002162155.2 Triticum dicoccoides | reverse complement strand
TAATATATTACTATTACTAATGGCGCACCTGTATCTGGTGCGCCACTGCTACATAGCAGTGGCGTCATTAATGTCCATATCATTTATAGCCCTTTTCCTAGTAGTGTGATCTTCACCTTTCCTTTTTACATTTTATCCTTTGGCAAGCACATTGTGTTGGAAAGATCCTGATATATATATATATATATATATATATATATATATATATATATATATATATATATATATATATATATATATATCCAATTGGATGTAAGTTATCATGAACTATTATTGTTGACATTACCCTTGAGGTAAAAGGTTGGGAGGCGAATCTATAAGCCCCTATCTTTCTTTGTATCCGGTTAAAACTTTGAACCCATAAATATCATGTGAGTGTTAGCAATTGTGAAAGATTAAATGATAGTTGAGTATGTGGAGTTTGCTAAATCAAAGCTCTGACATAGACTCTTCCTGAAAATAAGATGAATTGCAATTGTTTGATGACTGAGAATATCGTTTGTTAGTTTCAAGAGAGTTTATGATCTATACTTTAACATGTGAATAGCTTGTTACTTGATCATGAAAGTTTTATGAAAATGAGCTACTGTTATGATATATAATGATGCTAGAAAAAGTGATTGGAACTATCATTGATGAAACTTATGAACTTTCTAGCATTCACACTTCATAAATTATTTCTTTTATCATTTACCTACTCGAGCGGACGAGCAGGAATTAAGCTTGGGGATGCTGATACGTCTCCAACGTATCTATAATTTATTAAGTATTCATGCTATTATATTATCAACCTTGGATGTTTTATATGCATTTATATGCTATTTTATATGATTTTTGGGACTAACCTATTAACCTAGTGCCCAGTGCCAGCTTCTGTTTTTTCCTTGTTTTTGAGTTTTACAGCAAAGGAATATCAAACGGAGTCCAATTGAAGTGCCAATTTTTGATGATTTTTTATGGATGAAAAGAAGACCCCGGAGTAAAAGAGTTAGGCCAGAAGAGTCCCGGGGCGTCCACGGGGGTGGGGATGCCCCCCCCCAGGTGCGTGGGCCTGCCTCGTGGATGCCTCGGGCACCTCCTTGACGTGAGACCGACGCCAAAAATTCCTATAAATACAGAAACCTCGGAAAATTAACCGAGATCGGGAGTTCCGCCGCCAGAAGCCTTCGTAGCCATCGAAAACCAATCTAGGACCTCTCTGGCACCCTGCCAGAGGGGGCCGTCATCACCGAAGGGCATGGAGGAGGATCCCGGAGGGGCCATCATCACCATGAAGGCCAAGGACCAGAGGGAGAACCTCTCCCCATCTAGGGGAGGCCATGGAGGAGGAAGCACAAGGGGGAGAACCTCTCCCCCTCTCTCTTGGTGGCACCGGAGTGCCATCGAGAGGGGAATCATCGTCGCGGTGATCGTCTTCATCAGCATCACCATCATCATCACCATCCTCATCTCTTTTACGCGGTCCACTCTCTCGCACCTCGTTGTAATCCCTACTTGAACATGGTGCTTTATGCCACATATTATGATCCAATGATGTGTTGCCATCCTATGATGTTTTGAGTAGATATCTTTTGTCTTTGGGTTGATTGATGATCTAGATTGGTATGAGTTGTATGTTTTACTTTGATGTTGTCCTATGGTGCCCTCCGTGTCGCGCAAGCATGAGGGGTTCCCGCTGTAGGGTGTTGCAATACGTTCATGATTCGCTTATAGTGGGTTGGTGAGTGACTGAAACACAAACCCGAGTAAGGGGGTTGTTGCGTATGGGATAAAGAGGACTTGATGCTTTAATGCTATAGTTGGGTTTTACCTTAACGATCTTTAGTAGTTGCAGATGCTTGCTAGAGTTCCAATCATAAGTGCATATGATCCAAGTAGAGAAAGTATGTTAGCTTATGCCTCTCCCTCAATTCGTATGTAACTTTTCGAGTAGATGATTTTTCATATAAGAAAACTTTTTAATCCGAGTTCGTATGCAAAAGTTATGCCCATTTTACTAAATTCCAGAGAGATTTTGCAAATAAAGTAGAAATTTATATTTGTAAATTTTCCCAACTAGACCACATATCATATGGGAAACTTATTTTCTTTTATTTTTGGACATTTCCATTATTTTCTTTTATTTTTTTAAAACTAAAAAGGCGGTCCAGGGGGGTCCATTTAGCACCAGGGTTACTAATGGCGCACCTGATGTGTGGTGCGCCATTAGTAATATATTACTAATGGCGCACATGGTGTCTGGTGCGCCATTAGTAGTTTTAAAAAAAATAAAAAAATTGTTAGTAATGGCGCACCACGGGATAGTGGCGCACTATCCCGTGGTGCGCCATTACTAACAATTTTTTTTCAAAACTACTACACTATCCCGTGGTGCGCCATTACTAACAATTTTTTTTCAAAACTACTAATGGTGCACGGTGGGTGTGGTGCGCCATTACTATGTCAACTAGTAATGGCGCACTATACCATGGTGCGCCATTACTAACAAATTTTTTATTGTTTTTCAAAACTACTAATGGCGCACCAGACACCAGGTGCGCCATTAGTAATATATTACTATTACTAATGGCGCACCTGTATCTGGTGCGCCACTGCTACATAGCAGTGGCGTCATTAATGTCCATATCATTTATAGCCCTTTTCCTAGTAGTGTGATCTTCACCTTTCCTTTTTACATTTTATCCTTTGGCAAGCACATTGTGTTGGAAAGATCCTGATATAT
>NW_021239075.1:0-3140 GCF_002162155.2 Triticum dicoccoides | reverse complement strand
TGTATTTAGCAAAGTTCATACCAAATTTTTTTGTGAATTTTATCATCACTTGTGCTACTATGTAGGACATATTGAGTGCTTGTGATTTGCTAGAACGGGAATTCAATGATATTTCGGCAAAACATAGGGCATTTTTTCTATGTCATTGCTCGGTATATGGAACGGGTTCACTTTAGGTCTGTTTCGGCTCCTTGTGTGTCTTTCAGTGAGGGAGAGTGTATATTCTGTTACGCGTAACAGAATATTATTCTGTTACCCTTTTTGAAGTGACGATTTCAGACGGTTGTACTGATGATTTTCGAGCGGTTCAACTGATGCTTTCAATTTTGTTTAACATATTGTTTTCTTTAGTTCAAAACTTCTTTGCAATTTTTTTGTCGGAACGAGGCATGTAATATATTGTTCGAAAGCTCTTGAAAACTATATTTCAAGTACATTGGACGTTTTTTGCAAAATCATCAAGATTTAAGAGCAGTTTTGAATATATTTTTTTCAAAACCGAAAACGCGAATCGTTTTTTGGACTCAATTTTCAAACGATTTATCGGAATTGAGCAAATAAGATGGCGTTGGAAAGCTGGTGAAAATCCGCATCTTCCATATATCTAATGTTTTTGCTAATTCTATACTATTTAAAATTAATTTGAAAAACGGTGAAATTCTGGGCGAAACGTATTATCGCGTTTTTTTGCAAACGGTTTGTCAAATTGATGCGAATGATATGGCGTAGGAAAGCTATGGAAAATTCGCAACTTTTTCGTATAAATATGTTTTTCTAATTCCTTATGGTTTAAAAACGAATTCAAATACGGTCAAATTTGATTTCGAACTCGATTTTTTTGAAAAGTTTGTCGAAATGGGGAAATAATATACCGTTGGATAGCTATCGAAAATGTGAAACTTAGTCATGTTGAACGTTTTCTTTACTTCGCAATAGTTTAAAATTAATTTTGAATAAGGTGAAACCCATCGTGTTGTTTTTCCTGTCGAAAAAACAGAGTACTCGTACTGATCTATGTCTATATGGTTGTACTGAGGTATTTTTCACAGAGTAGTTTTAAATACGGTTATACCGGTTGTGCTATGTTTCTGTTTTGGAAACCTATTACTCAAACTGATCTGTGTATTGAGTTTGTGTTGAACGTGTGTTTTCATAGACTCGACTTTACTATGTTTTTTCGTTAGAGTTTTGCTCGTAACTTTTCAACGACTTACTATACTATCGTCCCCAGACTTGCATGGTTTGTATTGTTGAACTGAATGCTATTTTTTTCAAAAAGAAAATGTTTTGCATGTTTTCTTTTAACTAAACATTTTTTTTGCAATGATGTTCTGGACTTCTCTCATTTTATGACTTGTACATATACCATTTGAATTTCCGCGGGGTTTCTTTTTTGTTTGAAATTTTAGAATTTGAATTTCTATGTGTGTTTCTTTTTTAATTCAAACTGACCATTTCTTTTTGTTCCGAACTAATCACCATTTTTAACTCGTACTGATCAATATTTGTAATTCAAACCTTTTTATCCTTTCATATGACAGAAAATATTCATCTCCCTTGACCTCTTAAAATTCAAGACTCAGGCACAAACATCCTCATCTTAGCAGGACATGCTAATTCATTCGCATGCAGAACAACAATAACAATACTACAAACATACCAAGGGACGTCATACCGGAAAAACAATGCACTAACGGGTTCTCTCCAGTGGCAAAATCGACAATTTTTGAACTTGCACGACATCTAAACAAGAACTACATCATACACAATTTTCCGTCATGCACCTGCTATCGTGTGTTGGAAATATGCCCTAGAGGCAATAATAAATTAGTTATTATTATATTTCCTTGTTCATGATAATCGTTTATTATCCATGCTATAATTGTATTGATAGGAAACTCAGATACATGTGTGGGTACATAGACAACACCATGTCCCTAGTAAGCCTCTAGTTGACTAGGGGCCAGTTCTTTTGGCGGCTTAAAAAATAAGCCGCCTCCTCCTCGTCTTTTTTTATAAGCCGCCTCCCTTATTCACTTGGGCTTCTGGACTAGTTATGGGATAACTAATATAGAAGCCTCAACAAATTTTGGGAGCGGCTTATTTTTTAAGCTAGGGAGAGGCGGCTTATTTTTTAAGCCGCCCAGAAGAACTGGCCCTAGCTCGTTGATCCATAGATGGTTACGGTTTCCTGACCATGGACATTGGATGTCGTTGATAACGGGATCACATCATTAGGAGAATGATGTGATGGACAAGACCCAATCCTAAGCCTAGCACAAAGATCGTGTAGTTCGCATGCTAAAGCTTTTCTAATGTCAAGTATCATTTCCTTAGACCATGAGATTGTGCAACTCCCGGATACCGTAAGAATACTTTGGGTGTACCAAACATCACAACGTAACTGGGTGGCTATTAAGGTGCACTACGGGTATCTCCCAAAGTGTCTGTTGGGTTGGCACGAATCGAGACTGGAATTTGTCACTACGTGTAAACGGAGAGGTATCTCTAGGCCCACTCGGTAGGACATCATCATAATGTGCACAATGTGACCAAGGGGTTGATCACGTGATGATGTGTTACGGAACGAGTAAAGAGACTTGCCGGTAACGAGATTGAACAAGGTATCGGCATACCGACGATTGAATCTCGGGCAAGTACAATACATCTAGACAAAGGGAATTGTATACGGGATTGATCGAATCCTCGACACCGTGGTTCATCCGATGAGATCATCTTGGAACATGTGGGAGCTGAAGGAAATATGCCCTAGAGGCAATAATAAAGTTATTATTTATTTCCTTATAATCATGATAAATGTTTATTATTCATGCTAGAATTGTATTTACCGGAAACATAATACATGTGTGAATACATAGACAAACAAAGTGTCACTAGTATGCCTCTACTTGACTAGCTCGTTAATCAAAGATGGTTATGTTCCTAACCATGAACAATGAGTTGTTATTTGATTAACGAGGTCACATCATTAGCAGAATGATCTGATTGACATGACCCATTCCATTAGCTTAGCACCCGATCGTTTAGTATGTTGCTATTGCTTTCTTCATGACTTATACATGTTCCTATGACTATGAGATTATGCAACTCCCGTTTACCGGAGGAACACTTTGGGTACT
>NW_021239074.1:0-1944 GCF_002162155.2 Triticum dicoccoides | reverse complement strand
AAAACCGCGAGTGTTGATGACCAACACGTAAACGCACCCCAGGGTTCTTGAATCGTGGAAATCACCCCGGGACTCCAAAACAGTGAGAAATTCTACGAAACATGTCAAAATTGGCCAAAACCGCGAGTGTTGATGACCGACATGTAAGCGCACCTTAGGGTTCAACAACTATGGAAATTGCTTCCGGACCCCAAAACGGTGAGTAATAATCCACGAAACGGGTATGAATTGGCCAAACTATGAGTGTTGATGACGGACACGTAAAGGCACCCCGTGGTTCGTCAATCGTGGAAATCACTTCGGGACCCCAAAACTGAGTAGTAGTCCAAGAAACGGGCCGGAATCGACAACAACCGCGAGTGTTGATGACCGACACATAAACGCACCCCGGGGTTCGTCAATCGTGGAAATCACTCTAGGAACCTAAAACTGAGTAATAGTCCAAGAAATGGGCCAGAACCAGCCAAAACTGCGATTGTTGATGACCGACACGAAAGCGCATATTGGGGTTCAACAACCTTGGAAATTGCTTTGGGACCCCAAAACGGTAAGTAATAATCCACGCAAGAGGTCAGAATCGACAAAAACTTCGAGTGTTGATGACCGACACGTAAACGCACCCCGGGGTTCGTGAATCGTGGAAATCACCCTGGGACCCCAAAATAGTGAGAAATTCCACGAAACGGACCAGAATTGGCCAAAACCGCGAGTGTTGATGACCGGCATGTAAGCACCTTGGGGTTCAACAACTATGGAAATCGCTTCCGGACCCCAAAACGGTGAGTAATAATCCAAGAAACGGGTCTGAATTGGCCAAAACTGTGAGTGTTGACGACAGACACGTAAAGGCACCCCGGGGATCTTAAATTTAGAAAATCGATCTGGGACCCCAAACCGGCGAGTAATAGTCCACGAAATCGACCAGAATAGCCAAAATTGTGAGTGTTGATAACCGACACGTAAACGCAACCCGAGGTTAGTCAGTCGTGGAAATCGCTCCAGGAACCTAAAACTGAGTAATAGTCCAAGAAACAGGCCGGAATCGGCCAAAACTGCGATTGTTGATGACCGACAGAAAGCGCATATTGGGGTTCAAAAACCATGGAAATCGATCTAGGAACCTGAAACTGACTAATAGTCTAAGAAACGGGCCAGAATCGGCCAAAACTGCGATTGTTGATGACCGACACGAAAGCGCATATTGGGGTTCAACAACCATGGAAATTGCTTTGGGACCCCAAAACAGTGAGTAATAGTCCACGCAATAGGTCAGAATCGACAAAAACCGCGAGTGTTGATGACCAACACGTAAACGCACCCCAGGGTTCTTGAATCGTGGAAATCACCCCGGGACTCCAAAACAGTGAGAAATTCTACGAAACATGTCAAAATTGGCCAAAACCGCGAGTGTTGATGACCGACATGTAAGCGCACCTTAGGGTTCAACAACTATGGAAATTGCTTCCGGACCCCAAAACGGTGAGTAATAATCCACGAAACGGGTATGAATTGGCCAAAGTATGAGTGTTGATGACGGACACGTAAAGGCACCCCGTGGTTCGTCAATCGTGGAAATCACTTCGGGACCCCAAAACTGAGTAGTAGTCCAAGAAACGGGCCGGAATCGACAACAACCGCGAGTGTTGATGACCGACACATAAACGCACCCCGGGGTTCATCAATCGTGGAAATCACTCTAGGAACCTAAAACTGAGTAATAGTCCAAGAAATGGGCCAGAACCGGCCAAAACTGCGATTGTTGATGACCGACACGAAAGCGCATATTGGGGTTCAACAACCTTGGAAATTGCTTTGGGACCCCAAAACGGTAAGTAATAATCCACGCAAGAGGTCAGAATCGACAAAAACTTCGAGTGTTGATGACCGACACGTAAACGCACCCCGGGGTTCGTGAATCGTGGAAATCACCCTGGGACCCCAAAA
>NW_021239073.1:0-1259 GCF_002162155.2 Triticum dicoccoides | reverse complement strand
ACATCATGATATGGAAGAACAGTTGGAGTCGACACGACAATAATACATGGGAGCTTGTGGATCTTCTCAACAATTAAAAAACCATGGATCTCAAGTGAGAATTTAAGATCAAGAAAGATGCCGAAGGGTTCGTGAAGCACAAAGCGAGGCTAGTAGCCAAAGAGTACGTGCATGATGAAGGTGTGAACTTTGTAATGTTCGTTCCCATTGCAAAGATGCAATCGGTGAGATTACTCATAACCCTCGCAGATCATGAATCATGGCAGATACATAACACGGATGTAAAATCGACATTTTTTGATGGAGAGTTAGAAGGCGAGGTTTACGTGAACCAGCCACCGGGATTCATCAAAGAGGGTGAAGAGAAAAAGGTACTGAAGCTACACAAAGTCTTGTACGGGATACGGCAAGGCCCACGGGCATGAATGACCGGTCTTTGATTTCTCTTATATTTTGGAAAGCCCCACTAGAGCATGCAATGTACCAACAAGGTGAAGGGAAGGATCATCTACTAGTTGGCCCTTATGTCGACGACCTATTAATTAGTGGAGCAGATGAAGAGGTGATTGTAAAGTTCAATCTACAAATGAAGGAGCTTTTCAAGATGGATGGCCCTGGTCTTTTGAGTTAATACGTTGGGATAGAGGTACATCAAAAGTCGGAGGGGATCACACTATGGCAAGAGACATACGCTTTGGATTGGTAGTGTCAAAAGGATGCAGAACATCTATAACATTTCTTCCCATATTCATGAGACTTTCACTCTGCTGTTGCATTAGTCAAGTTTAATTTCATTACATATGTGTGCATGTATCAGTTTTCATATTTAAAGTGATATGTTTAATAATTATGATAAAATTTGCCAAATTAGCTGGGCACAAAACAGAGGCATCCGGAAGTAGGACAAACGTCAATGATATTATTGGCGTCGTATCTCAAATGGAATGGCACTCATGGATGCAATTGAACCAAGCTACTATTGTATGCCTACCTATGGCATCGTAGTTTTATCCCTCTATTGCCACTGTTGGCTTTTGCTCGGTTATGTTCCTGCTCATATTACTGAACTTAATGTTAGCTAATTAGCTTTTGTAATCATATGCCCGTGCTAAATTGGATGTTGTCTTGCTTCCGGGATGGGTTAGCTTTTATAATCTCATGACCGTGTTGAACTCGATGATGTTATTCTTTTGGTACAGTGTGAATGTTTATTCTTACCCTTAAACCTGATAATCGGTTGTCCTGTTACATGTGCTTAA
>NW_021239072.1:0-769 GCF_002162155.2 Triticum dicoccoides | reverse complement strand
AAAATGGGAACAAACGAAAGCGAACAGCCTATTAATCGCTCATGTCCCAGGCAACACGAGCACTAACAAAAAATTCAGCCTAGAAGAAAGCCCATAAAACAGAAAAACGAAAAGTCACACCACCCCTCACAGCCAGCCCATGGAGCATCTCTGTCCCACACAAAGAAGAATAGAAGGGAAGGCAAGAAAAGAAAAAAGAAACAAGGCACTGGGCCGGGGGCACAACTAAAACAGGCAGATACAGCACAAGGAAATAGTGATCAGAAAACGATGGAAAATCAAGTACATCGACTGAGACTTCCTTAAAAACCAAAAAAAAATTGTATGATAACATCAGCCTTAGACTTCAAGTCGACTGAGACCTAGACAGAAATAGCTTAGCCAAGAAAATTATACTGCCAATAAAGTAACGATTCACTTGACCAACAAAGTCTATTTTGGTGCACAGTCATATTCACTCACTAGAACGTTTATGCATCCATTCCAACGCATGTACAATTACCTGAAGTATGTACGGACAATTACCATTCACTGCAATTACCTCGTATATACCTGAGTTGAAGAAGATCTAGTTCACTGAAGAAACACCTGTCGAGTACCTTTGTTGGTTGCAATTATCATACAAGCATTATCACTAGAGAAGTAGAAACGCACCATTGTCGGGTTCAATTGTCATACAAACATGATCATTTCAGAAGTATCAACGCATATTTTGCTTTAATTGATTTACCGTAGAACATTTTGTTCTACGGTGTTGGGTCAAAAAAAA
>NW_021239071.1:0-627 GCF_002162155.2 Triticum dicoccoides | reverse complement strand
GAATCAAGAAGAATCGTATCTCATGTTTATGGTGTGATAATTTGGGAGCAACATATCTGTCTGCAAATCCAGTGTTCCATGCCAGGACAAAGCACATAGAAATTGATTTTCACTTTGTACGAGAAAGGGTTGCGGCAAGGAAACTTGAGATTCGATTTATTCCTTCTAAGGATCAAGTGGCTGACGGTTTTACAAAAGCACTACCAGCAAGACCATTTGAAGAATTCAAGAGTAATCTTAACTTAGGTTAGTTGAGATTAAGGGAGGGTGTTAGAATATAGAGTTGTAATCTCAACCTCCTTCCTTCTCTTGTATTCTACCCAAACTCTTTCTGTCATAACCTTGTACGTCAAGCCAGGCTTCGGCCACGCATCAATATAAACTACCACGCGGCTCCCTCGATGGAGTAGGAACGCTTCATATCTTTCAGTATTTAGCCAAAACCATCAGATTTGAGGCTAGGGTAACAACTTTGTACTACATCTGAGGTAGGGCACGAGGAACCACCATCTTTACGCCCAACGACTAACAACAACCACTAATCGACAGATAAGATCAAGATAATAGCAAAACTGACAGATTGAGCCCACCTGTAGGGATGACAATGCAAAGACCAAACAAAAAAAA
>NW_021239070.1:0-1241 GCF_002162155.2 Triticum dicoccoides | reverse complement strand
GCGATCTACAAGTGGTATGTAGATGCAAACTCTCTCCCTTGACTCGTTGCTTAGATGAACTCATAGATGGATCTTGGTGAAACCGTAGGAAATTTTTTAATTTTCTGCAACGTTCCCCAACAGTGGCATCATGAGCTAGGTCTATGCGTAGTTCTCTTTGCACGAGTAGAACACAATTTTGTTGTGGGCGTGGATTTTGTCATCTTACTTGCCTCTACTAGTCTTTTCTTGCTCAACGGTATTGTGGGATGAAGCGGCCCGGACCAACCTTACACGTACGCTTACGTGAGACCGGTTCCACCGACTGACATGCACTAGTTGCATAAGGTGGCTGGCGGGTGTCTGTCT
Organism: Triticum dicoccoides; assembly: GCF_002162155.2. Lineage (NCBI taxonomy): Eukaryota > Viridiplantae > Streptophyta > Magnoliopsida > Poales > Poaceae > Triticum > Triticum dicoccoides. The sequence goes on along the minus strand of NW_021239070.1, from coordinate 893 downwards.
CTCCCACTTTAGTTGGAGCGGAATCGATGAACAGGGCCCTTATGAAGGGTAAATAGAAGTTGACAAAATCACGTTATGGTGATTCGTAGGTAAGAAAACGTTCTTGCTAGAACCCAATTGCAGCCACGTAAAAGATGCAACAACAATTAGAGGACGTCTAACTTGTTTTTGCAGTGATTGATCATGTGATGTGATATGGCCAGAAGTTGTGATGAATGATGAATTGTGATGTATGAGATCATGTTCTTTGTAATAGGATTCACGACTTGCATGTCGATGAGTATGACAACCGGCAGGAGCCATAGGAGTTGTCTTTATTTTTTGTATGACCTGCGTGTCATTGAATAACGCCATGTAAACTACTTTACTTTATTGCTAAACGTTAGTCATAGAAGTAGAAGTAGTCGTTGGCGTGACAGCTTCATGAAGACACGATGATGGAGATCATGATGATGGAGATCATGGTGTCAAGCCGGTGACAAGATGATCATGGAGCCCCGAAGATGAAGATCAATGGAGCTATATGATATTGGCCATATCATGTCACAACTATATAATTGCATGTGATGTTTATTATGTTTATGCATCTTGTTTACTTAGGACGACGGTAGTAAATAAGATGATCCCTTACAAAAATTTCAAGAAGTGTTCTCCCCTAACTGTGCACCGTTGCTACAGTTCGTCGCTTCTAAGCACCACGTGATGATCGGGTGTGATGGATTCTTACGTTCACATACAACGGGTGTAAGACAGTTTTACACAGCGAAAACACTTAGGGTTAACTTGACGAGCCTAGCATGTGCAGACATGGCCTCGGAACACGGAGACCGAAAGGTCGAACACGAGTCGTATGGAAGATACGATCAACATGAGAATGTTCACCGACGATGACT
>NW_021239069.1:0-1648 GCF_002162155.2 Triticum dicoccoides | reverse complement strand
GAGAGAGAGAGAGAGAGAGAGAGAGAGAGAGAGACAGAGAGCATGGCGGTGGGAAGCTAGCTGTGGAGGGCGCGGCAGCGTTGAGACCCCCCTCGGCTCCGAGCTCCATGTCTTCCTCAAGCTCCCGCGCCACCTCGCGGATGCAGAGCCGGGCGCGTGTGGACATGCCTGTTTTCGTGTGTCCGCGGTGCCGGGCGGGCGTTGTTCGGAGCATTTCTCACACACGAGGAACCAGAATCGTCCGTTCTACGTGTGCAGCGAGAATGGGGTAAGAATCGGGGCAATTGCACCATTTCTGTGGTCGGGATCTTTGAGCAATGGGTTGATCTGTTTGGTGTTCATGCAGGTGACATGCTTCTTTCTTTGGGTCAATGCTCTAGCCAAGACTCTGATGAATGAGCTGCAAGAAGAGTATGAAGAATGGTTGTGCATGCTGCCACCAACGGCAGTGGCCGCAGCACGAGCTCCGGAAGAAGAGATGGAGGGCGAAGCACGCACTGACAGAGAGCTACCTGTTGAGCTTAGGATGTTGAAGAAGAAGGTTAGGAAGCTTGAAGATCAAGCACTACCAATACCCATTTGCAAATACTTATGAGCATTTGTAGGTATGGTAATCGCATTGGTTGTAATGTTGAAAATGTATGGAAAGGCATGAATTATGGAGGAATTTGTAAGCTTGAAATTGTATAAGAAATTCACCTAGTTTAAATGTTGGTCAAAGTTGTTTAAATGTTGAAAAAAGGAGAAGAAGTGACCAACATTTAAATATGTTGAAAAAAAGAGAAGAAATGAGGAATTCAGAAACTTTTGATCAATGAAATGCAGCTCTCTGCTCCGCCTTTCTGTCAAAAAAAAAGGTTCCTCTGTGGGCCAAATTCAGAGCGTAGAGCCAAGTGCAGGCTAGTCTAATGGGCCAACTGCATCCAATTAGGCCCATTCGGGGGTTCTCTTGCGTGTTTTTCTGTTTTCTATTCTGATTTAATTTAGGCAGTAAATCATAATGCTGAAACTTTTTGTGGAAGCTAATTGAATTATTCCAGAGCCAAACAATTAAGGTTAGAAATTTTTGGAGCTGTTAAATATTATATAGCAATTTAATTACTCCAATTCAAATACACCGTGATTTAAATCAAAGACCAAAATGTCATGGAAAATGTGCCTCAGCTCTGGTAGAGGTTTACACCTGGTGCCAAAATAAATGGACATTGTTTAAGGGCATTACATTGAGAAAAAAATTATCTAAAAATGAAGGGTAGAAAATGCACAAAAAATTGGTGCGGTTGGGGACTCAAACCCAGGACCGCGTGGGTTTGTGGCGTTTAGGGCTGCGCTGGTAACCACTAGGATAGATGGAAAGACTTTGACATTGGTAGGGAAGGAAGGTAAACATAGTGAGACCGTGAATATTTGCACACACGTGAGAGTAGTTTTCCTTTGTTTTGCACTGAAATTTTGGAGGGTTGGAAACATATGTTTGCACTGCCACATGATTTTGGTTAGAGTGGCACTTGGTTTAGGGTTAGAGTGGCACTTGGTTTAGGATTTAAAGGGAATAAATTTGCATGTTAGTTCATGACTTGTTTTTTTTGAATGAAAGAGAGGGCTTCTCACCCCCTCTGATTTTTATTAATGAAAACCACAAGTTCTC
>NW_021239068.1:0-404 GCF_002162155.2 Triticum dicoccoides | reverse complement strand
ATGACAAATTCATACATGGCAGAAACAACGATAAGTAGGCATGTTGGTGAGCTTGTTCCACTCACCACATGGCATGAAAAGGCAACCAACAGTAAGAAGACATGTTTATGAAGCTAACCATGGCAAGAGCAAGTTCATAGGGTGCATGGATCACTAGCAAGGCTCATGGCAAATCTGAACTTAATGTTAACAGGCTGACAACAACATTATTTAGCAACTTTGGAGCAAGATTACAACAAGCTAAAGCAGGCTATAAATTCCACCAGGGGCATGGATGGATAGTGCATGAAATGTGTAACAAAACATCCTTAGTGAACATCTCCAGATTATGCATAGAATGACTTGTAGCAGCAGGTTTACATAGCATCACGAAATAACATATTCAGCCTAGCAAAACAATAACA
>NW_021239067.1:0-649 GCF_002162155.2 Triticum dicoccoides | reverse complement strand
GGTCAAAAAAAACTTCCTATAATGGCACCTGTCTCAAAACACTCAGAAACACCTAAAAATAGGATAGCCAGAAAATTTTTCAAAAAATGCGTTTTCGAAAAATTTTGGGCCTAAACGGAGCGTGGCTACCCGACTCTTTGTTTTTTTTTCCGAAACCTACTCCGGCAAGGAAACACGAATCGGAATCTAGATGGATCTCGAAAACAAACCTAATATGACAAGAACTATGATTGGTGGTGGATATATGGTGGTAGATGGCAGCGGTGGTGGTATATGACAGCTGTGGTGGTATATGGATACGGATTCGAAGCGGTGGCGGATAAGCGGTGGTGGTAGATGGCAGGGGTGATGATGATGGTGCGGCGGCGGCGTGACAACTTATGACCAGAACTCGAAACTCTAAAAGACTAGACTCTAAGACCAGCAACTAGACACGACGATGCAACCGCAAATTCAACAAAGCAAAACCCTAAAAAGATTATGCAAAGGCTCAGATTGGTTCGGATATGATGAACTAACCCTAATTTTTTTTGTGGCTTTTTCGTGGACTGTAGGTATGAAGAACAGACTCGATCTAAACTACGAAAAACTGTAAAATCTCACCGAGCAACCTGGAAATCTGATACCACTTGATAGAGGCAAAGGTGTC
>NW_021239066.1:0-2727 GCF_002162155.2 Triticum dicoccoides | reverse complement strand
TTCACCCTTGCCGTTTTATTCGCCCTCTCTCTCCCCATCCTCCCTCTCTATTTGCCTCTTTTTGCCCGTTTGCTTTTTGTTTGCTCGTGTGTTAGATTGCTTGTTTGTCGCGATGGCTCAACCAAAATTTGGTGATCTTCACCTTAAAAGGTTAGAGGAGATCGAAAACAACGTTAGGAAATTTATGGTTTTGCAATTTGAGCATAATAATTTCTTTAGAAACAAACTTAAAGAACAAAAAAGTTTTATGAGTTATATGAATAAAGAGCTTGATGATATGTCTAAAGAATTTGAGGGTATAAGATCCCAGATTGCTCGTCTAGAGAAGATGACTGCTGAAATTTCGGATATGCAAGCCACCTTAGTCAATAAGATTGCCACTAAACCGAATACCTGTGAAAATCAAGATGAAGATCTAAAATTTATTGATGTGTCTCCAATTAAATCTTATTTTGCAATATGAATCTTGATGAAACTTAATATGACCTTCCTTTACCTAGAAGGCGTTTTAAAAATTTGGAGTGTTTAGATCTTAATGATGAAATTGATGAAAGTGGGATGGAAAGAAATAAAAATCTAGATGTTGGTAAACCCACTATATTGGATTTCAAGGAATTTAATTATGAAAATTGCTCTTTGATTGATTGTATTTCCTTGTTGCAATCCGTGCTAAATTCTCCACATGCTTATAGTCGAAATAAAGCCTTCACCGAACATATTGTTGATGCCTTGATGCAATCTTATGAAGAAAAATTTGAGTTGAAAGTTTCTATCCCTAGAAAACTCTATGATGAGTGGGAACCAACTATTAAAATTAAAATTAAAGATCATGAGTTTTATGCTTTGTGTGATTTGGGTGCTAGTGTCTCTACTATTCCCAAGACTTTGTGTGATTTACTAGATTTCCGTAATTTTGATGATTGCTCTCTAAACTTGCATCTTGCAGATTCCACTATTAAGAAACCTATGGGAAGAATTAATGATGTTCTTATTGTTGCAAATAGGAATTATGTGCCCATAGATTTCATTGTTCTTGATATAGATTGCAATCCCTCTTGCCCTATTATTTTTGGTGGACCTTTCCTTAGAACGGTTGGTGCGATTATTGATATGAAGGAAGGGAATATTAGATTTAAATTTCCATTAAAGAAGGGCATGGAACACTTTCCAAGAAATAAAATAAAATTACCATATGAAACTATCATGAGAGCCACTTATGGATTGCCTACCAAAGATGGCAATACCTAGATCTATCCTTGCTTGTTATTCCTAGCTAGGGGCGTTAAACGATAGCGCTTGTTGGGAGGCAACCCAATTTTATTTTTATCCCTTGATTTTTTCTCCTGCTTAGTAATAAATAAATTATTTAGCCTCTGTTTAGGTTGTGTTTTTTGTGTTTAATTAGTGTTTGTGCCAAGTAGAATCGTTGGGAAGACTTGGGGAAAGTCTTGTTGAACTTGCTGTAAAAACAGAAACTTTAGCGCTCACGAGAACTGCTGTCAGTTTTATTTGAAGAGTGTTATTTAGTTAATTCTTTTTTCAGATGATTAATAGATAAATTCCTCACGTCCAGCAATTTATTTTAGAATTTTTGGGGTTCCAGATCTTGTGCTAGCTACAGATTACTACAGACTGTTCTGTTTTTGACAGATTCTCTTTTTCGTGTGTTGTTTGCTTATTTTGATGAATCTATGGCTAGTAGTAGGTTTAACACCTATATAAATAAATAATGAGTTCATTACAGTACCTTGAAGTGGTCTTTTGTTTTCTTTCGCTAACGGAGCTCACGAGTTTTCTATTTTGAGTTTTGTGTTGTGAAGTTTTCAAGTTTTGGGTGAATTCTTTTGATGGATCATGGAACAAGGAGTGGAAAGAGCCTAAGCTTAGGGATGCCCATGGCACCCCCAAGATAATCCAAGGACACCAAAAAGTTAAAGCTTGGGGATTCCCCGGAAGGCATCTCCTCTTTTCGTCCACTTCCATCGGTAATTTACTTGGAGCTATATTTTTATTCACCAACATGATATGTGTTTTGCTTGGAGCGTCTTGTATTATTTGTGTCTTTGTTTGCTACTATACCACAATCATCCTTGCTGTACACACCTTTTGAGAGAGCCATACATGAACTAAAATTTGATAGAATACTCTATGTGCTTCACTTATATCTTTTGAGCTAGATAATTTTGCTCTATGTGCTTCACTTATATCTTTTGAGCTAGATAATTTTGCTCTATGTGCTTCACTTATATCTTTTTAGCTAGATAATTTTGCTCTTTGTGCTTCACTTATATCCTTCGAGTAAGATAATTTTGCTCTATGTGCTTCACTTAGATCTTTTAGAGCACGGTGGTGGATTCGTTTTAAAGAAACTATTGATCTCTCATGCTTCACCTAAATTAATTTGAGAGTCTCTTAATAGCATGGTAATTTGCCTAATAATAATATGCTTGGTATACAAGATTTGTGAAACTTTCTTTTGAGTGTGTTGAATACTAAGAAAAGATTGAAGCATGATAATTTTTTTGAGATATGGAGGTGATAATATTAAAGTCATGCTAGTTGAGTAGTTGTGAATTTAAAGAATACTTGTGTTGAAGTTTGTGATTCCCGTAGCATGCACGTATGGTGAACCGTTATGTGATGAAGTCGGAGCATGATTTATTTATTGATTGTCTTCCTTATGAGTGGCGGTCGGGGACGAGTGATGGTCTTTTCGTACCGATCTAT
>NW_021239065.1:0-396 GCF_002162155.2 Triticum dicoccoides | reverse complement strand
GAACCCTGGGGTGCGTTTACGTGTCGGTCATCAACAATCACAATTTTGGCTGATTCTGGCCCGTTTCAGGGACTATTACTCACTGTTTTGGGGTCCCATAGTGATTTCCACGATTAACGAACGCCGGGATGTGTTTATGTGTCAGTCATCAACACTCACCGTTTTGGACGATTCTGGCCTGTTTCATGGACTATTACTCACTTTTTTGAGGTTCGGGAGTGATTTCCACGATTAACGAACCCTGAGATGTGTTTATGTGTTGGTCATCCAAAATCGCAATTTTGGCCGATTCTGGTCCGTTTCACGGACTATTACTCACTGTTTTGTGGTCCTAGAGTGATTTCCAAGATTAGCGAACCCTGGGATGTGTTTACGTGTCGGTCATAAACACTCGCA
>NW_021239064.1:0-1490 GCF_002162155.2 Triticum dicoccoides | reverse complement strand
GTCATAATAGACGGAGGGAGCTGCAACAACTTGGCTAGCATGGAGATGGTGGAGAAGCTTTCTCTCACCACAAGACCACATCCACATCCTTACTACATCCAATGGTTCAACAACAGCGGCAAGGTTAAGGTAACACGTACTGTTCGTGTGCATTTTAGTATCTCTACATATGCTGATTATGTTGATTGTGATGTGGTACCTATGCAAGCATGTTCCTTATTACTTGGTAGATCATGGCAATTTGATAAAAATTCTGTACACCATGGTAGAAACAATCACTATACTCTTGTTCTTAAGGATAAAAATATTACTTTGCTTCCTATGACTCCTGATTCCATTTTGAAAGATGATATTAATAGAGCTAATAAAGCAAAACAGGAGAAGAATAAGAGTGAAAATCAGATTGTGGCAAAAGAATTTGAGCAACAAATGAAGCCTAATAATAAACCATCTAGTGTTGCTTCTGAAATTAAATTGAAAAGTGCATGTTTATTTGCCACCAAATCTGATATTGATGAGCTAGATTTCAGCAAATCTGTTTGCTATGCTTTTGTGTGCAAAGAGGCATTATTTTCATTCGAGGACGCGCCTTCCTCTTTGCCTCCTGCTGTCACTAACATTTTGCAGGAGTTCGCTGATGTCTTTCCACAAGACGTGCCACCGAGATTACCGCCTATTCGAGGGATTGAGCATCAGATTGACTTAATTCCCGGTGCTTCACTGCCAAACCGTGCACCATACCGTACCAATCCAGAGGAGACGAAGGAGATTATGCGTCAAGTACAAGAGCTTCTCGACAAAGGTTATATACGCGAATCCCTTAGTCCTTGTGCTGTTCCTATTATTCTAGTGCCGAAAAAGGATGGTACATCACGTATGTGTGTTGATTGTAGAGGCATTAATAATATTACTATTCGTTATTATCATCCTATTCCTAGGCTAGATGATATGCTTGATGAATTGAGTGGCTCTACAATATTCTCCAAAGTTGATTTGCGTAGTGGCTACCATCAAATTCGTATGAAATTGGGAGATGAATGGAAAACAGCATTTAAAACTAAGTTTGGATTATATGAGTGGTTAGTCATGCCTTTTGGGTTAACTAATGCACCTAGTAGTTTCATGAGATTAATGAACGAAGTTTTACGTGCTTTCAATGGACGATTTGTGGTAGTTTACTTTGATGACATATTGATTTATAGAAGATCTTTGGAAGAACATTTGGAACATTTACGTGCTGTTTTTATTGCTCTACGTGATGCAGGTTTGTTTGGTAACCTTGGGAAGTGCACCTTTTGCACCGACCGAGTATCTTTTCTTGGCTATGTTGTTACTCCACAGGGAATTGAAGTTGATAAAGCCAAGATTGAAGCTATTGAGAGTTGGCCGCAGCCCAAAATGGTCACACAAGTGAGGAGTTTTCTTGGCCTCGCTGGATTCTATAGGCGTTTTGTGAGAGATTTCAGCACCATTGCTGCACCTCTCAATGA
>NW_021239063.1:0-6030 GCF_002162155.2 Triticum dicoccoides | reverse complement strand
CTCTCTCTCTCTCTCGAAGCCTATGATCTATACATTTTTCTCCCCCTTTGGCAACAAGTTACCAAAAAGTTCATAGAAAATGCATAGTGCTAGATCGACTCTCAGGCTTGATCTTCAGTTGGTGGTGTCCGGATAACTCCAAGGATGAAGGTTGCAGTTGATGTAGAGGGAGCTGGAGGAGTTTGTGCTGGAGCTGGTTGTACTGGAGCTGTAGGAGTTGTGGCTGGTGCAGATGATGTTGCTCTAGTGTCTGTCACCGGCACTGCAGCTGACCTCTAAGCTCTAGGCACTCTGGCAAATACATTAGTGGTAGACTTGCCCTTCCTCTCCTGCATGTCATGCTGCAGCTGCTCCACAACTGACTGAATCTCAGTTACCTTGACATCAAGATCATAGAATTTCTGTTCCATGATTCTTTCTAAGCTTTCCTGATTCTGAGTTAAGGTGGCCAACCCCTTCTCAATCCTCAGTGTTGATGCTATCAAGTAACCAAGCTGCTCCTGCTTGTTCTTCAAGAAATACTCAGATGCCTCCTCTTGAGTTGGCATCTTGGCAGCCTTCTCCTTCCTTGCCTTTTTCTTCTCTTGAGCTTGAACTGATGATGGATCATCCTCATTCATGACAACCTCATTGTCCTCAAAGTCTGGATAGAGAGGAAAATGTTCCCTATCCAATAGATATTTGCCTGTGCCCATCTTTGAGTTAATCAACTCCTAAATCTGAGGGGCATATCCACAACTCCTCTTATGATCTGCTGCAGTCCTCTTAATAGTTTCTACTATAAGGCTCATGACCTTGAATTTCTGAGGCACATCAAACAAATGCAACATTTTGATTGCATGCCCTCTGATCATGTTGTGGTCACCAGACTTAGGCAATAGAGTGTGCCTTAGGATCCAGTTGATTGTAGGCAGCCCTGACAGAAGAAAGTGGACTGATCCAAAAGAGAAAGTCTCTAGGGCTTTGTCTGGGATCTCCTTGTACATATGTGCCATGGTATTGTGTCCCATTTTCTTCTTGGCATATACATCCAGGTCATCATCATTTTCCTTTTGGGCATTTATCAGTTTTGCCCACTCCTCAACAGTTGACTGGTACCTTGTACCTTCAGACATCCAAACTATCCTTCCATCTAGATAGAAGTGTGATGTGGAGTAGAATTGCATTATAAGTTCATCATTCCAGTTTGTGAGCTTCTGCCCAACAAAATCTGCAACTCCACAAGCAACAAAACTGTCTTGAACTCCTGGATATTGTTCTTCATTTTCCTTCATGTAGGTCTAGTCGACCCACGTCATATCACACACAATGGGCTTTTTGTCCAACAAGATTGTCTCATAGAAGTCCTGCTGTTCCTTTGTATGGAACCTATAATCAACAGCAGTTCTTCTCCTTGTGGCATATGGATCTGCCATCCTCCATAGCCTCAACCCTGAATCTTTTCTGATGTTCATGTCCTCAGCTACAGGATGGTCATCATTATGGTCTGGTATCTTGGGCTTGAGCTTCCTCAGAACATGTCCTTCTTCATCTTCCTCCTCAGCAACCTCAGGCACTGGGGCCTTGTTCTTCTCAGCAGTTGGAATACTCCTGGTATTCCTCTTTGGTGCAGACTTGGCCTTGGGGGCAGCTTTGGGTGCTTCCTTGGGCTTAGATGTTGCAGCCCCTGATCTAATTGCATCTCCCATAAGCTTTGGTGCCTTTGGTGCTGGTGCAACAAGCTCTTCTTCTTCCATCATGGAAGGTTGCCCAACTACTCTTGCCATGGTCTTCTTGACCCTTTATTTCCTTTTCTTTCCTTCAGCAGCTGGCTCTTCAGGCATCTCAGGCGGTTGGGTTGATGCTCTGGCTTTGGACATTGGTTGTCTCCCTGCAGGCCTTTTGATCTTCATGCCTAGCTTTACTGCAGTTGAACTAAGCACCTTCTTGTGCACTACCTTCTTGGAAGTAGCTTCATCCTCTTCACCTCTATAATCCTCATCTTCAGAGTCTGAAGTTTTCTTCTTCCTTTGCCTGGTAGCAGCCTTAGGCAGGTTGCTAGGAGTGCTCCTGCTGCCTTCATCTGAAGTGCTGGAGGGACTAGTGCCCTCACTCATTTGCATCTGCCCTTCTGACCTGTTCTGACTGTCACTCTGGTCTGACATGCTGCAAACACTGACTGCTGACCCTGTGAAGAGTTATAGATGAGATGGAGTGGATGAGCATCACAAAATGCAGAGATTTTTGCAAAAGAATGATTCAAAAATTCTGTTTTAGTTTTCCATAGAAAGCATTTCAGATCAACCGATTTTTAAACTCGGTGATACCGAAGCAGTTTTGGAACCTAAACTGATGAACTCGGTTGGACCGAGTCACAGTTCGGTGGCACCGAGGCTGCTAGGGTTTCATAAAGTCCTAAAATCGGTCGCACCGATTAGCAATTCCCGGTCAGACCGAGAGTTACTAGTGCAATGGCATAAGCCAAATCGGTGGGATCGAGTTTTTCAACTCGGTGGGTCCGAGATGGTTTCGGCGGAAACCTAACCCTAAATTTTCAAATCTCATCTAATCTACGGATTGCATTGACTAGATCGGAGTGTTTCAATTGTGGCAAGAATCAATAAGAACACAATGTGCTAGGAATCAGACGAGGATAGCACTGTGATCAAGTCCATACCCTAGCTTGGCGATGAACTCGCTACGGCGGCAATGGTGGGGTTGAATTCTGTTGACGGTGGCGGAGACCAGCGACAGGAGGCGGCTGGCGACGAGGAGATGATCCGGAGACCTTGGAGGCAGAGCGAGCTATTGCGCGGGCGAAGGGTTTTAGAGAAATTTCCAAATTTTGCCTATGACTATATATAGCCCAACCCTGTCGGTGTGACCGAGTGGAACAACCCGGTGGCACCGAGATGCATAACTGTATACAGTTACAGCAACTCGGTGTGACCGAAAAGTTCAAATCGGTTGCACCGAGATTGAAAACCTAGATCGACTTAGTGATCTTAGTAGGACCGAAATGGAGGAATCGGTCAGACCGAGAATCACAAAGAAGTTTTGGAAGTTTAAGTCTATGACGAATCAGGGACTCCGAGTGCTCCTCACACAGAGTGGTTCGAATCTGACTTGATCAAATTTTGTGATGTAGCATGAATAGAGTTTAAGACGAGAAAAGCATAGATAGCTAGAGAAAGTTCTTAGGCATTCTTGTCCATCCACTTGTCCAAAAGAAGGAAGAACCAAACAATCAAAACAACAAGTGGATGTTCTTGAATGAGTAAAATATGCACCAACATGCTCACACAATAAGATGGCAAATGAAATATGTGGCAAAGCATGCACAACCAATTAGAGTTACCACTTTTACATAATGCATTGATGTGTTCACACCATTAGAGTTGCTTTGACTCAAGTCTTAGAGTTAAGTTCCCCCTAGATGTGAGATCCCCTTTTAGAGGGATGAACTAACCTTGGGTTTTGTCGATGATGACTTCATGTAGGTGTTGAAGATATGGATGCTCAATGTTGATGTAGATCATTTGGAGCAATCCATTGGAGTGAGTTGCACTTTCAACATGCCTGCATGGGTTAGTCCCACAAGGAACAAACAAGAATATCCATAGACATAGAGTGATGCACACACAAGATGATATCCATGAAAACATTAAGTTACCTTGTTCCTTGCCTTACCAACATGAGGGTTTGTGACTCCTTGAACTACTGCAAGATGTGGAAGTTGATTGCACTTGTCCTTGCCATAATAATATGAGTGAAGAATGTTGGCGGAGTCACCCTCAAGAACTCTCTAGTTCTTCTTCTTCGGCATCCACATCATCTTGATGGGAATCCTTGGAGTTGTAGTTGTACTTGATGAAGTAGAACTTGACGTAGTCTTGGGAATCCACTTGACCGAGGCCTTGGGTGCTTCTTCAAATGCATCAATCTCTTCCTGAAGCTTGTCCTTGCCTTTATGGTCTGTGGTGGAAGATCATCTTGAGCTTGTGTTCCCTTGAAGGAAGTAGGATCATACTTCTCTTGTTGAGGAACAAACTTTGTCTTGGGGTATTGATCTTCTTCCCACTCAACTCCATTGGCATTGAACTTTCGTTCAAAACCAACACCTTGATTCTTCTGGTGCCTTCCTTGCTTGCGTACAATTTCCTCGAATTGCTTACTCCCGGCAAGGCTCTTGTAAACACCTTTCTCTATAATTCCCTTCAATAAGCTATTTTCTTGCTCAAGTGTAACTTGGCGAAGAGAATCATTAGTGGAATCAAGAGAACTACTAGAAGCAACAATATTGGATTTGACATTATTATTGTTACTACTAGAGGATGTATCTTTCTTGTACTTGTTGCTAGACTTTACTTGAGGCATGTAAGTAGATAGGAGTAAATGCTTGCCAATGTAAGAAGAACTTTTCTTACGAAGATCATCATTGATTGCTTTTAAGAACTCATGCTCTTGCTCAAGATTGAGCTTTTCAAAGCGTAACTTCTCATGATCCCTTAAAAGTTCTTGATGATTTTCGAAGATAGTTTCATGAGCTAACTTAAGAGTGTTTAGTTCTTGAGTTAGAAGCTCAATCTTGTCCTTATCATTGTCTTTCGTTTTATCTTGATTAGCATGATTAATTAACGTTTCATCATAGTATTCATCACTAGAGTTGTCAACAAGTAAATCATCATCCACAAGCAAGTCATCTTCATCACTATTGAAATCAACATACTCAGGATGTGTTACCTTAGGACCTTTGGCCATGAAGCATCTTCCAATTCCTTCATTTGGTGAATCAAATATGTCGTAGAAGTTGGTTGACACAAGTGCTAGACCGGCAACACCTTCATCTTGAGTATGTTCGGAGTCGGAGTGATAGCTTCTCTCGGAGTATTTGTCGGAGTCGGAGCCGGAAACCCATTCACCAACATGAGTTTGATGTCTTCATTTTGTGTAGCTCCTTGATGACTTGTCCTTCCTTTCCGAATCTTTGCTTCTCCGAGATGATCTTCGTTCATAACGATCATCTCTACTCCTCCTCTCTCTTGGTGGTGATTCTTCTCTTCTACTTCTTCTTTTTGGAGAATCTTCTCTTCTTTTGTAGGGTGCCGTACACTCATTGAAATAGTGTCCAGGCCTCCCACAATTGTAGCAATTACGCTCTCGACTGGAAGATCTTTTGTCATGGTAAGACCTTGACTTGGAGCTTCTTTCTTTGCTTCTACTCTTGTAGAATTTGTTGAAGTTCTTCACCATTAAGCTCAATTCTTCATTGAAGGTTTGTTTCTCACTTGATGATGCGGGGGCTTCACTTGAGGCTTTGTAAGCACCACTTGACTTGTTGTGAAGTTCCTCCTTATCCTTGAGTGACATCTCATGAGCAACAATCCTTCCAATGACTTCCGTTGGCTTGAGATCTTTGTAGTTTGGCATCATTTGGATCGATGTGCACACAGTATCATACTTTCCATCCAATTCTCTTCGGATCTTCTTGATGATGAATCTGTCGGTCATCTCTTCACTCCCTAAGCCGGCAATCTCATTTGTAATAAGAGCAAGTCTAGAGTACATTTCAGCGACACCTTCACCATCCTTCATTTTGAACTTGTCAAGCTGACTTTGGAGCACATCCAACTTGGATTCCTTGACGGATTCGGTACCTTCGTGCATATCAATCAAAGTGTCCCAAATTTCCTTTGCATTCTCAAGACGACTAATTTTGTTGAATTCTTCGGGGCACAAACCGTTGAAGATGATATCACAAGCTTGAGCGTTGTATTGCAGCATCTTCAATTCTTCCGCATTAGCTTCACGGTTCGGCTCTCTCCCATCAAAGAATTCACCTTGCAAGCCAATACAAATAATAGCCCAAACGGCAGGGTTATGTCTGAGAATATGCATTTTCATCTTATGCTTCCAACTAGCAAAATTAGTACCATCAAAGTAAGGACCTCTACGGTGATAATTTTAATTTCCCTCGCTAGACGCCATACTCTCCTAGGTTGTGAAACCAAGGCTATGACCACCAAAAGCTATGGAAATCAAAGCAAATGG
>NW_021239062.1:0-684 GCF_002162155.2 Triticum dicoccoides | reverse complement strand
GGCGAGAGTAGTACTAGGATGGGTGACCTCCTGGGAAGTCCTCGTGTTGCATTCCCTTTTTAATTTTTTTCGCGCCGCTTGCAAAACAAAACGCACGTGTAAGTAATATATTTATCGTGTTTTATTATTTTGCACGAGTGCGGTAAGTCATAGCTGGGTGCTCACGATTCACGGGTCCAGCGTCGGCGTTGTGGCGCGGCAAGCGTGCACTGGTGCGGTTGAGAGGGAGGGGTGGAAACCGCGTTAAACTCGTCTCCGTAGTTGAGAGGGAGCGGCCAAAGCAATGTACAATCGTCTTTGTAGTGGAGCTGGGAGGGGCGAGGATAAGGGACGAAGACCGGGGTAACATGTCGGATGCGATCATACCAGCACTAAAGCACCGGATCCCATCAGAACTCCGAAGTTAAGCGTGCTTAGGGCGAGAGTAGTACTAGGATGGGTGACCTCCTGGGAAGTCCTCGTGTTGCATTCCCTTTTTAATTTTTTTCGCGCCGCTTGCAAAACAAAACGCACGTGTAACTAATATATTTACCGTGTTTTATTATTTTGCACGAGTGCGGTAAGTCATAGCTGGGTGCTCACGATTCACGGGTCCAGCGTCGGCGTTGTGGCGCGGCACGCGTGCACTGGTGCGGTTGAGAGGGAGGGGTGGAAACCGCGTTAAACTCGTCTCCGTAGTTGAGA
>NW_021239061.1:0-2924 GCF_002162155.2 Triticum dicoccoides | reverse complement strand
CATGTATGTAATATAAAGAACTAATGCTGGCCAGGGAAGTTCTCTTGATATATAGCCTACACAGTTTCTCTTTTCAATGGCATGCAGGGTCCTACTCCCATTCCCCAACATCCTGGCCAACACGAGGTTTACACCCACATAACTAGGAATGTGAGGCATCAGGAATGTTCCTGCTACAAGTATTTGGTTTTTTTCATGATAGCTTTATTTGCTCAGATCTAGTCTGTGCTTCACGCTTAGAGTTATCCTTGTCTCAGCGTCGTAAAATCCAGACATGGGTGCAGGTTGTGCGAGCCTGCCAAGTAAACCGCTTGTTCACGCTGCAACTAGCCGTGCATCAGCTGTCATGACGCGCCATATCATGGTCGGTGGTTTCAAGCGGCATGCATGTATAATGCAGGTCACAATTTGGGGCGCCTCTGGCTTTAATCTAGTCTTACCTTGGTTAGCAAGCTTGCCAATACTACTATTTACAACACGCCTCACGAGCAGATCGATGCAAATAAAATCAACATGAAAATGTACAGTTAATTCCACCATCCAGCTGGTTCAAGTTTTTTTCCCGTTTTATTTACTATTAAGTACAATTCTTCTGAATCCACAATTAATCCAAGCTTTTTGTAATACTAGTAAGTGTGCACGTGTAACGCACGTCTCCACCAATATACATAAAATTCATGTGAGTATAAAGTTTAAATTTGAATTCTACAAATTCTGAAAAATAGAACAAGGCATGAAAAACAAAAAAATCGATGCACAAAAATATGCATTTTAACATCAACTCGTAAATGATGTAAATGATTCAGGAACATAATATCAGATGAACATAAATATAGTGAGTAATCATGCAAGCAGGGCATGTCTCAAATGAGTTATACTATAAATGAAACATAAGTTTATGGTAAAAGAACCAAGAGCAGAAACTGATGTGTTGCACTGCAACCTAAGGAAAATCAGATACATCTTTTGTCTAATATGCGTAAGAAATTCTCGCACAAACTGGGATGTCTTTTTAAGATTGCCCCCAGTAAACTTTGGTAAGTTTACCAAATACTGGCATAAATCGAGGAAGCTGCTACTATTTCACATCATAGTGGCTACTATTAGACACATGCTACTGGATCATGCATGCACATTGGCAGAGTGCCTTGTTTTCATGTTCAACTTTGACTGTATCGTTGATGATCTGGTTCAGCACAAGCAGTGGCACAACTTTAGAAGTCAAATTTCAAGAATCTTTATTCAAGAGGTTAACTGAATTAAAAATATCATGAGTAACAAACATTCATCCTGGTGCTATTGTTATAAATAAATGTGTATTTATAGAAAATACCTGAGTGAGAGGTATCATTTTTCATTAATATCTTGTTAGGATAGAAAAGTAGAAGTACCTTTGCTGATTCCCTCAAGTAGTAGAAGGGGTCACTGCTTGATTGTGAACGTGAACTCCTGGCCAGTTTTCAATGCGGCAAATCTTGAATCCTAATTTCTGGGCCGTGAAGATGTCAAATATAGCTTATATCAGAGCAAATAAGTTGGAATATGATGAAAGAAAGGTTGCATAAAAAGGTTTAATTACAATATTTATTGGTATAGCAAAATCATGTGCTTGCATCGGCATGCCAGGCTAGGGATGAAAATGAAGCGGAAACGGACGGAACTGAGTGCTATCATATTTATTTTCATATTTTTTTGCAGAAGCGGAAACGAATACAGAAACCCCGGAAATGAATACGGAAACAGATACTACCGGAAACGGACATGGAGCGAATACAAAGCGGATACGGAAACAGAAATAGGTATTGATCGGAACTTAAAAACCCCTTGAATCATAGAGAAATACACACAAAAACAAACAAATTTAATGAGTTGTCAACATGGCTACAAAATAATATTATTATGTTAGCAACTTAGCATAGTATTGTAGTAGTACCGGACAATTGCGTATAGGGTCAAGCTGAGTACATGTGTGGTAGTAGAAATTGAGCCTTAGATCTATTCTACTAATTGTGTCATTGTGTTCTCTTTGGTGGTTGGGCTATGAAGCAGCTATAGGTCTATAGTAAAAACAGAAATTCCATATTCACGGAAACGGAAAGTTCCATTTCCATGCATGTCCCACCGGAAAACACCGTTTTGTTTTTGTTTTCGTTTCCGCATAAAAAATTCCATTTCTACTTCCGTTTTGCAAATTTCCGTTTCCGTTTTCATATTTTCTCTCCGTTTCCATTTTTCCTCCGGAAAAACGGAAAGTTTTCACTCCATTTTCATCCCTATGCCGGGCATATAATTGACTCCTCCATAAGAGTCTACAAGCATGGTCTCAACTCTTTCACCAACTCAATAATTTTTTGGTGTGATGCATGATCTCCATGTGACATATTAGCCGAGCCACATTAATGTCATCATCTAGAACATCCTAGATAATCTCCCTCGTGTTAGTTGAGGGACCAACTGTGCACATAATCCTCATTTTGTGCCTAACATTTGGTTTAGGCCATCACATACACATTGGCTGCTGTACTGTTATTCGATGAATAGCCATAAGATGCTGGCAGTTAGTTCTCGTTTTCCCGTCAAGAAGTGTTCTTACAATTAATTTCAATGCATCAATTCAGAAGGTTCTGTACCCACGGAACAATGCACTATATTCAACTTAGTTAGCGTACACCAATTGGTAGAGATATATGACGTGCTCATGTTGCACTTTACGGTACTAAGAAGACAACATGAATTAATGCCAAATGCATTTGATTAAACTACAGCTCACTCGAAAAATAGTTGCTATGTGCTCTTACCATAGAGCACAGACCATAACTTATAGTTGCTATGTGCTCTCTCTCTCTCTCCCTCCCCTCGCCTCCCTCCCTCCCTCCCCTCCCTCCCTCTCTCGGGCACATGTCGCGTCGGTACCCACTACGCCT
>NW_021239060.1:7184-8511 GCF_002162155.2 Triticum dicoccoides | reverse complement strand
TTCGGGACCCCAAAACGTTCAGTAATAGTCCACGAAACTGGTCAGACTCGGCCAAAACTGCGAGTGTTTATGACCGACACGTAAACACATCCCAGGGTTCGTTAATCGTGGAAATCACTCTAGGACCACAAAACAGTGAGTAATAGTCCGTGAAACGGACCAGAATCGGCCAAAATTGCGATTTTGGATGACCAACACATAAACACATCCCAGGGTTCGTTAATCGTGGAAATCACTCCCGAACCTCAAAACAGTGAGTAATAGTCCATGAATCGGGCCAGAATCGTCGAAAACTGTGAGTGTTGATGACTGACACATAAACACATCTCGGTGTTCGTTAATCATGGAAATCACTCTGGGACCCCAAAATAGTGAGTAATAGTCCCTGAAACGGGCCAGAATCGGCCGAAATTGTGATTGTTGATGACCGACACGTAAACGCACCCCAGGGTTCGTTAATCATGGAAATCACTCCGGGACCCCAAAACAGTGAGTAATAGTCCATGAAACGGGCCAACACTGTGAGTGTTCATGACCGACACATCAACGCGCCTTGGGGTTTAACAACTATGGAAATCGCTTCGAGACCCCCAAAACAGTGAGTAATAGTCCACGAAACGGGCCAGAATCGGCCAAAACTGCGAGTGTTTATGACCGACACGTAAACACATCCCAGGGTTCGCTAATCTTGGAAATCACTCTAGGACCACAAAACAGTGAGTAATAGTCCGTGAAACGGACCAGAATCGGCCAAAATTGCGATTTTGGATGACCAACACATAAACACATCTCAGGGTTCGTTAATCGTGGAAATCACTCCCGAACCTCAAAACAGTGAGTAATAGTCCATGAAACGGGCCAGAATCGTCAAAAACGGTGAGTGTTGATGACTGACACATAAACACATCCTGGCGTTCGTTAATCGTGGAAATCACTCTGGGACCCCAAAACAATGAGTAATAGTCCCTGAAACGGGCCAGAATCGGCCAAAATTGTGATTGTTGATGACCGACAGGTAAACGCACCACAGGGTTCGTTAATCATAGAAATCACTCCGGGACCCCAAACCAGTGAGTAATAGTCCATGAAACGGGCCATAATTAGCCAAAACTGTGAGTGTTGATGACCGACACGTAAACGTACCCCAGGGTTCGTTAATCGTCCAAATCAATTCGGGACCCCAAAATAGTCAGTAATAGTCCATTAAACGGGCCAGAATCGGCCAAAACTGTGAGTGTTGATGACCGACACGTAAACGCACCCCAGGTTTCGTTAATCGTCCAAATCACTCCGGGACCACAAAACAGTGAGTAATAGTCCATGAAAC
>NW_021239060.1:2165-3453 GCF_002162155.2 Triticum dicoccoides | reverse complement strand
AGTGAGTAATAGTCCATGAAACGGGCCAGAATTGCCCAAAACTGTGAGTGTTCATGACCGACACATCAACGCACCTTGGGGTTTAACAATTATGGAAATCGCTTCGAGACCCCCAAAACAGTGAGTAATAGTCCATGAAACGGGCCAGAATCCGCCAAAACTGCGAGTGTTTATGACTGACACGTAAACACATCCCAGGGTTCATTAATCATGGAAATCACTCTGGGACCCCAAAACGGTGAGCAATAGTGTATGAAATGGGCCAGAATCGGTTAAAATTGCGATTGTTGATGACCGACACATCAACGCACCTTGGGGTTTAACAACTATGGAAATCGCTTCGGGACCACAAAACGGTGAGTAATAGTCCACGAAACAGGCCAGAATCGGCCAAAACGGCGAGTGTTTGTGACCGACACGTAAACACATCCCAGGGTTCGTTAATCATGGAAAGCACTCTGGGACCCCAAAACAGTGACTAATATTCCATGAAACGGGCCAGAATCGGCCAAAATTGTGAGTCTTGATGACCGACACGTAAACGCACCCCAGCATTCGCTAATCGTGGAAATCACTCGGGGACCCCAAAACAGTGAGTAATAGTCCCTGAAACGGGCTAGAATCGGCCAAAATTGCGATTGTTGATGACCAACACATCAGCACACCTTGGGGTTTAATAACTATGGAAATCGCTTCGGGACCCCAAAACGTTGAGTAATAGTCCACGAAACGGGCCAGAATTGGCCAAAACTGCGAGTGTTTATGATCGACACGTAAACACATCCTAGGGTTCGTTAATTGTGGAAATCACTCTAGGACCCCAAAACAGTGAGTAATAGTCCCTGAAACGGACCAGAATCGGCCAAAATTGTGATTTTCGATGACCGTCACGTAAACGCACCCCAGGGTTCGTTAACCGTGGAAATCACTCCGGGACCCCAGAACAGTGAGTAATAGTCCATGAAACGGCCAGAATCGGCCAAAACTGTATGTGTTGATGACCGACACGTAAACGTACCCCAGGGTTCGTTAATCGTTGAAATCACTCCGGGACCCCAAAACAGTGAGTAATAGTCCATGTAACGGGCCAGAATCGGCCAAAACTATGAGTGTTAATGACCGACACATCAACGCACCTTGGGTTTAACAGCTATGGAAATCGCTTCGGGACCCCAAAACGGGCCAGAATCGGCCAAAACTGTGAGTGTTTATGACCGACAAGTAAACACATCCCAGGGTTCGTTAATCTAGGACATTACTCTAGGACCCCAAAACAGCGAGTAATAGT
>NW_021239060.1:0-2003 GCF_002162155.2 Triticum dicoccoides | reverse complement strand
CGTAAACGCGCTCTAGGGTTCTTTAATCGTCGAAATCACTCCGGGACCCCAAAACAGTGAGTAATAATCCATGAAACGGGCCAGAATCGGCCAAAACTGTGAGTGTTAATGACCAACACATCAACGCACCTTGGGTTTAACAGCTATGTAAATCGCTTCGGGACACCAAAACGGTGAGTAATAGTCCACGAAACGGGCCAGAATCGGCCAAAACTGTGAGTGTTTATGACCAACACGTAAACACATCCCAGGGTTCGCTAATCTAGGACAACACTATGGGACCCCAAAACAGCGAGTAATAGTCCATGAAACGGGCCAGAATCGGCCAAAATTGCGAGTGTTGATGACCGACACGTAAACGCACCCCAGGGTTCGTTAATCGTGTAAATCACTCCGGGACCCCAAAACAGTGAGTAATACTCCGTGAAACGGGCCAAAATTGTGATTGTTGATGACCGACACATCAGCGCACCTTGGGGTTCAATAACTATGGAAATCACTTCGGGACCCCAAAACATTCAGTAATAGTCCACGAAACGGGTCAGACTCGGCCAAAACTACGAGTGTTTATGACCGACACGTAAACACATCCCAGGGTTCGTTAATCGTGGAAATCACTCTAGGACCACAAAACAGTGAGTAATAGTCCGTGAAACGGACCAGAATCGGCCAAAATTGCGATTTTGGATGACCAACACATAAACACATCCCAGGGTTCGTTAATCGTGGAAATCACTCCCGAACCTCAAAACAGTGAGTAATAGTCCATGAAACGGGCCAGAATCGTCGAAAACTGTGAGTGTTGATGACTGACACATAAACACATCCCGGCGTTTGTTAATCATGGAAATCACTCTGGGACCCCAAAATAGTGAGTAATAGTCCCTGAAACGGGCCAGAATCGGCCGAAATTGTGATTGTTGATGACCGACACGTAAACGCACCCAGGGTTCGTTAATCATGGAAATCACTCCGGGACCCCAAAACAGTGAGCAATAGTCCATGAAACGGGCCAAAATTGCGATTGTTGATGACCGACACATCAGCGCACCTTGGGGTTCAATAATTATGGAAATCACTTCGGGACCCCAAAACGTTCAGTAATAGTCCACGAAACGGGTCAGACTCGGCCAAAACTGCGAGTGTTTATGACCGACATGTAAACACATCCCAGGGTTCGTTAATCGTGGAAATCACTCTAGGACCACAAAACAGTGAGTAATACTCCGTGAAACGGACCAGAATCGGCCAAAATTGCGATTTTGCATGACCAACACATAAACACATCCCAGGGTTTGTTAGTCGTAGAAATCACTCCCGAACCTCAAAACAGTGAGTAATAGTCCATGAAACGGGCCAGAATCGTCAAAAACTGTGAGTGTTCATAACTGACACATAAACACATCCCGGCGTTCGTTAATCGTGGAAATCACTCTGGGACTCCAAAACAGTGAGTAATAGTTTCTGAAACGGGCCAGAATCGGCCAAAGTTGTGATTGTTGATGACCGACACGTAAACGCACCCCAGGGTTCGTTAATCATGGAAAACACTCCGGGACCCCAAACCAGTGAGTAATAGTCCATGAAACGGGCCAGAATTGGCCAACACTGTGATTGTTGATGACCGACACGTAAACGCACCCCAGGGTTCGTTAATCATGGAAATCACTCCGGGACCCCAAAACAGTGAGTAATAATCCATGAAACGGGCCAGAATCGGCCAAAACTGTGAGTGTTAATGACCAACACATCAACGCACCTTGGGTTTAACAACTATGGAAATCGCTTCGGGACACCAAAACGGTGAGTAATAGTCCATGAAACGGGCCAGAATCGGCCAAAACTGTGAGTGTTTATGACCAACATGTAAACACTTCCGAGGGTTCGTTAATCATGGACATCACTCTGGGACCCCAAAACAGTGAGTAATAGTCCATGAAACGGGCCAGAATCGGCCAAAATTGCGAGTGTTGATGACCGACACGTAAACGCACCCCAGGGTT
>NW_021239059.1:0-4462 GCF_002162155.2 Triticum dicoccoides | reverse complement strand
AGGTCACAGCAAAGACCCATGTTAAGTGGCGGCGGTCAAAGCTTGTGGAGGACCGACTCGGTCTTATCTGAGGTGACAAGTCTACCATTGGTGTTGCATCTTCACTTGTTTAGCCGGGAGAAACTATAGGCAAAAGAGCAGATAAGGCTACCTGTAGCAACACAAGTTGTTTCAGCGTGCAGCTTCTTGCCACCCCGGTGAGGCATAAACAAGGGTCTATATAAAAGGCCTGCGAGGGTTCTAGTTTCCACAAAGGTGATTGGCTATCATCCAAGTTCTAAAAGTGTGTTCCCAAGCAAACATGGAAGAAGGACCTACAAAAAGGTTAAAGAAATCCTCCAAAGAGTAAATCTCATGAACACAAAGAAGGTCAAACAGTTCTCACAAGAAGAAACAAAGTCATGGCCGTTGAAGCAACCCTCCAAATCAAAGAGGAGACGGCCCCATAAAGTTCAAAGAAGCAACATCGATCGAGAAGCCTAATCAAGCAGTAATGTACTCACTTGAAAGAAGGCGGGTGATAGCTACTCACCACCCCTCAGCAAAAGTAATGGCATATTTCCAATAGCCTCTACCTCCATGAAACACCATACCAACTAGCCATATCCTAAGTCCCTTGGGACAGGAGGTGCGATGCCAATGCGAAGCTCTAACCAAAGAGACGACTCGAAGAAGTCAACATAGCTTTGAAAGAGCCCCATAATAGCGTGGTGTTTCATACACACACACACAAAAAAATCTCTATGAAATATAGACCATCACGACCGTTTACTCCTTTAGGTGGTTGAGTCTTCCTACAACTCTAGCTAAACCTTTTCCATATTCTTGGTGCATACGAAGTTTTGCTATGCATGTGTTGTACCAAAACTGCGTAGTGGAGGATGTTCTATCAAACATGTTGAAAATTTCAAAGGCCTATATCCAGGCCTATAACATAAGTGAAGCATGAAATTATTCACTACTATTTTGTCCTCTATATGTACTTTTAGTACATGAGATCTCAAGGTTGGCGATGCGCAATGAGCAGTATGTAAAGACATCCATGCAGTTGTTGGCTGATAAACAATATTGTGACAACTCAGCTCTAGTCATGTTGCGACTGGGGGCAAGATGTTAACTGAAATATTCACTCCAGATGCTATGTTTGTGTTTATATACACGATGGTGACTATACAAGCCCTGTATTTTTTCTTATTATGCCCGATCCCCTTTTCGGCATGAACATTTCTACATGGCACGACTTCCGTCAACCATCAAATTTTCCTGTGTGGCAGAGACTATCACTTACAACATTAACATCTTGTGTTTGTACCACGAGCTTTCGGTCAAACATATTCAATTCAACATGTGGCATGAACATTCGCCACACGTATAAATCACTTTCTAATGCACTTCCAATGTGGCATGATATTGGCCGCAATATTTAATTTTTATTTGTGACATGAAGATACGCTACATCATACAACTCTGGTGGACTTGATAATCAGAATTGTCACCAAACACTTCCGCAAGGAGGCGAATTTATCCCTGGACGAGCATCGTCGAGGACATTCCGACGCCTAAAATTCTACATCAACCTGTAGATCGTCACTGGTGGCGTCGCCCCGACGATCACAACAAATGACACCGGGGGCAATACCGCCCCTTGGTTCCATCATAGTATAGACAACATTCTGAGGCCTGGCTATATCATATGCCAATTATGCATCATCATTGGTGGCATCACTGCCCGATGATCACAACAAAATACATTGGGGGCAACACCATCCCCTCGTTCTCTTATAGTGTCGACGACATTCCGGCACGATTTCCACTACACTGAAGTGCCGCTTTAGGGTGTTCACACTTCATATTTTATGGGAGCAGTGAAGCACGCCAGTGCGGCCAGTGCTAATCTGTGAAACCCTTCGAGTCTGGTGGCTGGCACCGGATAGTATTACGGTCGCATCAATACTTGATAAAAAAAAAACTTTACGCCGGTGGCAATATCCTAGCAAATCAAAAAAACCGCTGGCTGGCACCATCATTGCATTTGGTCGCAGTGGTAATGAAGAATTTTTTTTTTAGCCTATGTAAGCTGTTTTCCAAGGCGATTTTTTGACAGGATTTTCCAAAGCCACATCATGCCTGATATACTCTAACTCGACTCTACTTTATGGGGGCATTACCCAGCTTTCTTCTCAATATGGGCGTGACAAGCAAAATATGCACATATGTTCAGTACGTGCATACCAATGAACAAGGCAGGCATGTGTGCGCATCAGTTTTACCGTTTAAAGAAAAATGGAACAGATAAAAGGATTTGGGCCTGCGTCAATTCCCCATCCACGCCCCCTTTCTCTAAAAAAAAAGAGAAACCAAAAAAAAAAAACTATCCGCACAGCTCGCTCTCCCCGTTCTCAGGCCGCTCCAATCCACCGCCGCCGCCATCAAGCTCCAGCCACGGCCGGCCTTTCTCCTCATTCCCCATCTCTACCTAGCAGCCTCCCCGTCCTCTCCAGGCCGTTTCCACCGTCAGCCTTGGGAAACCAGGACCAAGCCCCCTGGGTCATGGCGACTGCGCGGGCGAGAGGAACTGCGCGGCTCCCCAATGGACGCAGGGGAGAGTGCGAGCTGGAGGAAGTGTACTGCTCGCCGGGAGCGGCGGCGACCGCCGCGTCCTTGCCGGCACATACCCAACAGGCAGGATTATATCTTGGGGCGCCTATCTTCGCTTGAGATAAATCCATGCGGTTGGAGCTATTTTTTGGAATTTCCTCGATGCGCGTTGCGGCACCTGCGCGGCGGCGAGTACCATCCAGATGAATGTGCTTGTTCCCACGAGTTGAACTCGGCGGGTCACAATCATCAGCTGCAGAACTAAAACACCGGGACTTTTTGCGAGGAGCGGTCATCACCTGGTTAATCAAGATGGCTCGAGAAAAGTAACTATAGGCGAGCAAAAGAGATGCCTATTTTATAAAAGGGTAAGCCGTCAAGGGACTCTATCTCAAGTATGCTTGGCTGTAATTTATGCATGTCGTGTACACCTCAAAGTCCGATGCTTATAGGGACAGATTGATTCACGTCTGGCTGGCTCATTGGTTTACGCTGGAGCTTGCCATACATAAGGTACTTTCCAAATTTGGGGCAGCAATGAGAAAGTTGTCTCGATTGATCGGGAAATCAATTTCACCGAGTTTAGCTCCTGTGCTTCGCCCATGAACTACGCTCGGCGGGGGGCATTTGTTTGACGTATTTTTGTACCAAAGTTCATAATACCAGGGCAGCACTCCATGACGTGTGGGTCCCACGCATTGCTAAATATTCATAGAGTGGAATATGTTCAATATTGGACTCTTTTGGTAGAGTTCATCATGCCAAGTACGTACAATGGTGCAAATAGCTTATAATTTTGACAGTTGATTTTTAAAGAAATAGTCAACAAATGAGGTAAATACGTACATACAAAGCTAGCCAAATTTAGTTGTGTGCACGGCATCGTGGATGCATGCCATTCCTTTTGAATATTCTATCCATAAAGGAGATGAAATAGTGATGCACAGGAAACCTGCCCATAGTACTAATAACCGTGACAAGCCAAGCCCCACGTGGCATTGAGCAGCTTCAACCTTGGGTAGTTTCCTGGCAGCTCTAGCTAGCACCGATCGGTTTTGATACTAACAGAACTGCATGCGTACATGTCAATCTGCTCAAGGCAGGAAATCCTGGCAGATTTCGGCCGGGTCACGCGGTTGCAACGGATCAACGTGATCCACAAGCCAACACCGACGTCTCACCAGCCTATAAAAAGCTCCCATCCTACACGCAGCGAGGGGCGGACGCAGCCGGGCCACAGCCACGATGAGAAGAAACAACAAGCCCTAGGCTGCGCGTCCCAAACACGGAGAAGGACTTGCACGAGAGCCGGCCAAGAAGCAAGAACACGCCGAGGCTATCGTCAAGTTTCTCATTTAATCTCAGCTAAGCACTCGCTCGGAGTACGCCGATTCGCTAAACAAAACAGCGACGCCGTAATACCGTCTAGATGCCGAGGTACCCTCCATATACAAGATCAACTTCCCACCTATCCTTTAAAAAAGGGAGGCCAGCCGCGAGAAGGGCACGAGGAAACAAGAAGCCCAGGCTGGTCGTCCCACACATCGAGAACTTTCACGGGAGCCGGCTGAGAAGCAAGAACAAGCCGAGTTTCTTGTCTAAGTCTCATCCAAATTCCACCTGAGCACACGCTGGAATTACACCGATTCGTTAAACAAGACAACGACGCCGTAATACCGCGTAGATGTCGAGGTACACCACATCGATCTTCCACCAATCTATCAAGTTTCTCACACATGTCTCGCCTAAGCTCATGCCGGGACTACGCCGATTCGCTAAACAAGACAGCGACGCCGTAATACCGCGTAGATGCTATGGTACACAAAGAAGTTGCACGGGAGCACGCGAGAAGCAAGAACACGCC
>NW_021239058.1:0-412 GCF_002162155.2 Triticum dicoccoides | reverse complement strand
CAGGAAGGCAACGAGCATGCTTTCCTATTTATCATCGAGGGTGGCGCTAATGTTGAAAGTACCATCAACGCTAGCCAGCCCTGCTAGGACCTTCTTCACTTATGGAGTAGTAACCTTGGTCCTTTTGCTGTTGGAACTCTCTGGCAAGTCATTAACAGGCGCAGCATACTCCGAAGAGGTACGTTTCCCGAATTCCTTGCCAGTGTCCTTTCTATCCTTCTTCTTTCATCTGCTCTCCTTGGTGGGAACTCCTGCTGCCGCTGCCTCTGCCGTGACCGCGTCCCGGTACATCTTGTCCATGCAAATAATTGTGTCCTTCTCATCTGATGGGATGGAAATGACTCCAACTGGCCCAGGCATGTTCAAGGTGTTGTAGGCATAGTGAGATGCCTCCATGAATTTAGCCAGGGTT
>NW_021239057.1:0-483 GCF_002162155.2 Triticum dicoccoides | reverse complement strand
AGTGCCACGTGTTCTTCATATAGATGGAACGATCATTGCATAACACGTGTGCCTTGATGCTAGATGTCTCGCGTGTTGGCAAAAGGATGAACAAAGCTCACGTAAAAAAATAGAGTGGAAGAACATAGATTCCGGACGACCGAGAAGGAGCAAGGAACCTCGTGGTGGAGCGTCTGCACTCATAATATTTAATATTATTCAGTGATATAAAATTAACCAATAATCTCCACAGTGGACTGGAAGAGTACGAAATACGGCAGCCTAGTGTAGTTACATCATACTAGTACATGGCTAACCCACGCTATCACCATATTTCTTGGTTTTCGTGCGACACCTATCTCTAGTAATCCAGCAGCTTGTATCGCTTCTCCCTCCTCGTCTCAATCAAAGTGCGGCGGGCTGGCGTTTCTGCAGTCTATTGAGGTCGGTTAACTATCACATGTTAGCGACATGCCAAGAGCATTCTAAAAAAATTCCTTTCAC
>NW_021239056.1:0-1229 GCF_002162155.2 Triticum dicoccoides | reverse complement strand
CCCAACTTGCGACCATTCAACAACACAAACTTGAGTTTCTATTCGAATAGTGTGTCTTTCTTATAAGCGTGAGTTACCATGCATAGCACTAGAATGACATAATCTATTCACAGAATGCATCACAGAAGTGAATTTGAAGAATACACAATTGATGGAATGAACATGGTCTTAGATACTCCAGACGAATTACAGAGTGAGTATGAACAAATTGAATTGTAAAATTAAATCAGTGATACAAGCAACACACAATTACACAACTTGCATTTTATGCAGCGTAATTACCACAAATCCATGACTCGGCAGACATTGCTCACTAGAATTGTAATTTGCTAGCAAATGATTGCCCAAAGTTCCATCCCTTTGGCACAACATCATTGAACACAAGTGTGTGTCCATCACTATTGGTTAGTCTGAAGGAGAGCATCTTGCCAGTGAGGTTCGCAAGCGAGTGCCAGTTAGCACCCCAATTGCGTGCCATAGGTATCCACTCGTCGGAATCAGAGGTCTTGACATCCATGGACTCGATCGAGCCAGCTGCAGCAACATTGCTCACAAGCACAAGATTGAAATACTCGTGACCATTGATTATGAACCTCACGCCACCCCGCTTCACGCACGGAACTCTGCATGTGTGTGGCAGTGACATAGAAAAAAGATAAGTTATGTGGCTCCGATGACTCTGAACTAACTTTTGAACTTGTAAGAAGTGCATATATACCTTTGGTACATGATGGGGATGATGCCACCTTTATAAACACCGATCTTCTCCCAGGCCGGCTGGGCCATGTCGAAATGCGGCCGCGGTGGGTTGCACCAGCCGCCGTTGTCATTGGGGAGGACGTCGTTGGGCGGGCAGAAGTTCGTGGCCGTGACGGTGACCGTCACACCAGGCTTGCAAAACAACGGATCCGCGCGCTTTTGGTCGCATGCGAGCTTGTAGCACTGCCCACACGAGGCGCCGTCATTGAACAACACGGTGCTCAGAGCCGCCGTGCGTGTCCCGTACCCTTAAGAGAAGAGGTTACCATACCCGCACGCGCCACCTGCAATATGCAATATATAGAACCCATCGCAAGTGTTAATACACAGAAGAACAAGATCAACCGGGCATGCACGCAGTAGATGGATGTACATGCGTGAGTTGAATGATTAGTTGATTACCCATTGTGTCCGAGGCGTCAGCGCCGCCGTAGAACGTCGCATGCGCCTTCTGCCAGACGAAGGGTTGC
>NW_021239055.1:0-447 GCF_002162155.2 Triticum dicoccoides | reverse complement strand
GACTAGGACATAGTGAAGATTTTGAACGAGTTTCAAATAGAATGCATATGAAG
The DNA here is from genome assembly GCF_002162155.2 of Triticum dicoccoides. Lineage (NCBI taxonomy): Eukaryota > Viridiplantae > Streptophyta > Magnoliopsida > Poales > Poaceae > Triticum > Triticum dicoccoides. Next base: position 394 of record NW_021239055.1, on the reverse strand, counting down.
AATTTGTGAATAGATTGGGTTGAGTATAGCATAGAGGGGGAAGGGTCCGATCACATTCACTTAGCAGAAAAAGCAACTTGAAGAAATAGCTATAAGTGAATGCTGTAGAGGACATAAACTCATATATATATATATATATATATATATATATATATATATATATATATATATATATATATATATATATATATATATATAGCCAATGAAGAAAAACGAAGGAAACAGTGAAGATTTTGAAAAGTTGAAGAATTTCAAAACTGAGGAAAAACTCAAATTGAAGATTTTCAACTTTTTGTGGTGGCATGACCCACCGTATAAGAATGATGATTTCAGACACCGCGTACAATTGTTGTAGGGTTCTGAGAATCAAATTCTTCATTAATTTCTTCACACT
>NW_021239054.1:0-450 GCF_002162155.2 Triticum dicoccoides | reverse complement strand
GACACCGGTCATTTTCTCTTGCCAAGCGGTGCTGCAGAAGTTGACGCGGTTTGGGCTTGAAGATGCACACGATGGCGCCGTCGTCCTCGTGCTTTCTTCGCTGATGAAGATGCACTGGATGGCGTCGTTGTCCTCGGGCTCTCTCCGCTGATGAAGATGCACTGGATGGTGCAGTCGTCCTCGGGCTTTCTCCGCTGATAAAGATGCACTGGATGGCGGCGGCGTCCTCGAGCTTTCTCCATTGATGGGTTAGGTTTCAGAATTAAGCCATGTATGTAGTAGTTTGGCTCTGTCATGTTGTAATGTTTGTGATGGAAGGACGCGAAGTACCTGTGCTTCCTGGGATGTGTAGTGGACTCGAGATGTTTTTTATCACCTCATCTGAGAAGTAGTTGATGCATGCGTGTTCCTGTTTGATCAAATCTGGTGGAAGTAACATCTTCATTGTGA
>NW_021239053.1:0-469 GCF_002162155.2 Triticum dicoccoides | reverse complement strand
AAAAGGATGATGAGGATTTTGAGCGCTTCGCTGAAATGATTAGACCTATCTTTTTGCGTATGCGGTTAACTGATATGCTCAAAATGAATCCTTATGCTAAGTACATGAAAGAAATTGTCACTAATAAAAGAAAGATACCGGAAGATGAAATTTCCACCGTGCTAGCTAATTATACTTTTAAGGGTGGAATACCAAAGAAACTTGGAGATCCAGGAGTACCCACTATACCATGCTCTATTAAAAGAAACTATGTTAAAACTGCTTTATGTTATCTTGGAGCCGGTATTAGTGTTATGCCTCTCTCTTTATATCGTAGACTTGATTTGAATAAGTTGACACCTACTGAAATATCTTTGCAAATGACTGATAAATCAACTGCTATACATGTTGGTATTTGTGAGGATGTGCCTGTTGTGGTTGCAAACGTTACTATTTTAACGGACTTTGTTATTCTTGATATTCCCGAGGA
>NW_021239052.1:0-1664 GCF_002162155.2 Triticum dicoccoides | reverse complement strand
GGCCTTGGGCTTGGGCTTGGGCTGGGCGGAGAGGCGCCGGAGGAGGAGGGGAGCGGGGGTGGAGGCGGCGTGCCGGCGAGCCGCCAACATTTTCGTCGGCGGCGGCGGGGGAGGAAGGGGGCAGAGGAAGAGAGAGACCCTACAAAGCCTAGTTCCACTGCACCCACTGGCTGCCTTGTGGGCCCTTTCTTTCTTATGATTTTCCATGCGGTCTAGTGGCTGCCACGTGGGCCCTTTTTCTAGGGGGGACGTGGGCCCTTTCTGGCCCATCAGAGCAACTCCAACAGGGAGACCCAAACAGACATTGATTTTGTCCGTCTTTTGTTCATTTGGGTCGCCCGTCCGCCCGACCGGGTCCGCTTTTTCAATTGGGTCGGCTGGTGCGCCCAACGGGGGACGGACGCATATTTTGACATGTTCGTCTGGGCATTCCGTCGAACACGTAATAGGCAAAGAGCTTGTAGCAAGGAACGACGCCGGTGCCGGTCGTCCGTATCCGATTCCGCCGGAGCCGGCCGGGCATGGATACCTAGGCGAGGCGCCCCCGACGGCGGACTGCAGCACGGGCACGGGCTCGCCACTGGCGGACTCCGTCGACAAGCAGCCGCCCGCCGACGCCGAGTCGCCCGGTGGAGGCCAGAGCAAGCGCAACCACCCCTCGCTGTCGTCCCCGCTGCCGCCGCCCAAGCGCAGGTACATACACACACACGCATCTCCGTGCGGCGAGGCCAGCGAAAGCAGAGATCGAACCATCCCGGTTCGGACGGCAGAGTGGACAGAGAGAGCGACTTGCCTGGCGGTCTCCTGCTTGCAGCGGATGTTGGTGCGAAGGTAGCCGTGGGTGCTGCGCGGGCTGAGCCTGACCCCGGAGACGACCTTGGTGCCGCCGGTCACCGTGTACTACAGCTCCTGGAGCCGGGCCATGCACCGGTCCATCTGCTTGCGCGCGCCCAAACCCATCAAATCCATCAAGACTCCGTACCACGAGCCCACCACGGCGGAGCGCCGGCGCCGGAGGAGGACACGCCCGACTGTCCTCTACTGCTGTACGCGGGGGAGCGTGCGCGGCCAGGTGCTGCTCCAGCTCTCGAGCCGGTGGGCGGGTGGGTGGGAGAAGAAAGAGGAAAAGGAGGAAAGAGATAGGATGAGACAGATGGTTGAATGGCAAGTGGGCCAAGAGCCACATGCAGCCGGATAGAGGGGGTGAAGAGGGCACAAAGAGCGTACGTTTTGTGTCCGCTCTTGACCCAGTTTTTCCCAAACTTGAGCCCACTATGGGTTCGAGCGAACACCAAACGGACAGCAGGCGGACGCTGTGTCCGTTTGGGTCGCCCCATTGGGCTGAGTTTTATGTCCTGATGACCCAAACTGATAAAATGGGTCGCTCCATTGGAAAATAGTACCTCTTAGTCAAAATATAAGAAGTTGTTTCATACTCTCTTTGTATCAAAAAAAGTCTTATATTTTGATAGAGAGGGAGTAGTATAATAGCCTTGAAGTGGAGTATCTCCGGAGCTCAAATGCTTTTAAAAATTGTGAATTTTTTTAGTAAACTTTGAAAAATGTTTTTGTGCTTGCCAAATTTTATTGCGAAAGAACCATTGTTTAAAAATTCGTCCGAATAATCAGTTAACGGCCAGTTAATCGCTACTTGTAGGATGGCC
>NW_021239051.1:0-1202 GCF_002162155.2 Triticum dicoccoides | reverse complement strand
CTGTGCAACAATTCCTCGCTCGACCGCATCCGTGCAATGATGCCGGAGTGCGACTCGCACGGAATTGTGCCAACTTGGCAGGAGCCCGCAGATGACGTCGTGCAGCAGTTCTTCGATGACTTGGTGGAAGTGCCGATCCGCTCCAACGAGAAGGATGGCCTCACCCGTGACACCACCGATGTGGAGTTTGCACTCATCACCACTAGGCTGGAAGAGGCGGCGACAGCCGCAGCCGCGGGCGACTTTGGATTCAGCGTGGAGGAGGCAGATGCAGCAGAGGCGGCAAGCCGTGCCGAGCGAGGGGAGCCCGCCGGCAAGAAGGAGCTTGCCGGGCGTGACGCCGAGCCGAGCGAGCCCGCCAAAGATACGAGCGGCTCGCTAGACATCAACTCCTCTTCCTCCTCATCTTCAGGCAGCTCGCCACAAGCAGAGCCTCCATCCCCACCAAGGAGGCGTCTCCGCAAGGCCGGTGACGTAGCGGAGCGGCAGGCGAGGCAACAGTCGCCGCGCCACGTGACACGCTCGACCGCGACAAGTACCGTTGTCGCGGGAGCACCCCACGCTACGACGGCAACCAGAGCGGGGCCCTCCGGGACCACCGCTTCTACTCCAGCCGGAGCGGGGTCGTCTCAGACCACCGCCACTGCTCCCGCCAAGCGGCCAAGGGAAGCTTCTCCTCCGCCTCCTCGCGCCGGGCGCGCGCCAGACTTCGACTTCTCCGCGTTCAGCTTCGACAAGGAAGAAGAAGAAGAGTAAGCTTCTCTTGCTGTACTTGCAGTTCTTCAATTCTTGCTGTTTGTCTTGTATCTCATTTGCTTGACTTTGAACTTGTTCCTCATTAGGACTCTGGCCCAGAGAGCAGCAAAGAGAGCCAAGGTCCTGGTGATCGTTATCAAGGACGAACCCACTGCGATAGCAGGGGGAGCGCCCGAGACAACCTTGCCGGACCCGGCAACTTTCCTCCAGAGCAGCCCCCAGCGTAAGTATATGGTTTGCTTTCCGCTGTGAGGTGCGCATGGGTACTCTTTCTTTGCTGATATTTGATTGTTGGTTTGCGTAGGAGCAGAGCAGCCCCACCAGGAGCCAAGGGAGAATCCTCCGACAAGGGAGAGCTCTCTGGAAAGGGAGGGCTTTCCGGTAAGGGAGAAGTCTCCGGCAAGGGAGGGTTCTCCGGCAAGGGACGGCACTAGCGGCCCCCCGAC
>NW_021239050.1:0-970 GCF_002162155.2 Triticum dicoccoides | reverse complement strand
TTCATTGATGCTAGTTGTGCTACGCCGTGACCTCATTAGTGTTCTAGGCTCGCGTCTCTAGTACGGTCTAGCCTAGGACCAGCACAGTACCGTCGTTGAGCGTTTATTCAACATTGCATCTTTGAATTGATTATTGCTAATCTTTTGCTACCATATATAGCCAACCCAGCTCCACATATTTCTACACCGTGTATACGTACGCTCCCCTAGCAATCGCTTTACTCAATATTCGGAGTTACTTGACACCGCTGGTTGCCGATCACCGCCTGCTGCATGGTAAGAACTTGTAAGACATTGATATTTGCTTTACTGTGAGCGTTTTACCACCACATCCTAGTAGTTATAGGAACATTATTTTTGGGTTTTGTTTCTTGTTCTACTAATCATGACAGGATCCAGAGTCAATTCATGGGCTTTGTCGATCGCGGGAGACGTGCCACCACATTTGCAAGTACCACAACCGGCACGAGAGGTGCACAAATATCCAAATGCACATGATCAGGTTAATGTATCTATACCACCATTTAATGGCCGTTTTAAACCTGCTTCATATATTGAATGGGAGTTCGACATAAAAAATATATTTGCTTCCCATAATTTCAATGAACATAAAAAGGTTAAGGTTGCGGTTGGTTCTTTCACTGGTTATGCTTTGGTTTGGTGGAGTGAATATTGTCGGTTACACCCTGATTATATACCTACTACTTGGGATGATTTGAAACTTTCCATGCGACATACTTTCGTCCCTGCTTATTATACTCGTGACATGATTAAGAAGTTGCAACACTTAAAACAAGGTAGTGAAACTGTAACAAAATATTATGATGATTTACAAACTACCTTGTTGCATTCCTCTTTAGAAGAAAGTGAAGATGATTTTATGGATAGATTTTGGGGAGGATTAAACCGTGATATTCAAGAGATACTAATTCATGAAGAGTGTTATCCTATGGACCATTTGTTTCATCTT
>NW_021239049.1:0-1493 GCF_002162155.2 Triticum dicoccoides | reverse complement strand
GGCAAGCATTACAACGGCAAGGCAGATCACCGGCCGAAGCCTGCAGAACGCACTGGTGCTGAGGTATTTGATATGGTCAAGGATTTGAAAGTCATCTTTGGAAAGGGTCCTGGCGGACAATCAGTTCCGAAGGGAGCTGACGGGCACGCAGCCATGTGGAAGAAGAAATCTATATTCTGGGAGCTAGAATATTGGAAAGTCCTAGATGTCCGCTCTGCAATCGACGTGATGCACGTTACGAAGAATATTTGCGTGAACCTCCTAAGCTTCTTGGGCGTGTATGGGAAGACAAATGATACAAAGGAAGCACGGCAGGACCAGCAACGTTTGAAAGACCCTGATGACCGGCATCCGGAATGGTTTCAAGGTCGTGCCAGCTACGCTCTGACCAAAGAAGAGAAGGTCATCTTTTTTGAATGCCTGAGCAGTATGAAGGTCCCATCTGGATTCTCGTCCAATATAAAGGGAATAATAAACATGGCGGAGAAAAAGTTCCAAAACCTGAAGTCTCACGACTACCACGTGATTATGACGCAATTGCTTCCGATTGCTTTGAGGGGGCTCCTGCCGGAAAATGTTCGAGTAGCCATTGTGAAGCTATGTGCATTCCTCAATGCAATCTCTCAGAAGGTAATCAATCCAGAAGTTCTACCACGGTTACAGAACGATGTGATCCAATGTCTTGTCAGTTTCGAGTTGGTGTTCCCGCCATCCTTCTTCAATATTATGACGCACCTCCTGGTTCACCTAGTCGAAGAGATTTTCGTTCTCGGTCCTGTATTTCTACACAATATGTTCCCCTTCGAGAGGTTCATGGGAGTATTAAAAAAATATGTTCGTAACCGTGCTAGGCCAGAAGGAAGCATCGCTAAGGGCTATGGAAATGAGGAGGTAATTGAGTTTTGTGTTGACTTTGTTCCTGACCTTAAGCCGATTGGTCTTCCTCGATCGCGGCACGAGGGGAGACTAAGTGGAAAAGGCACGATCGGAAGGAAATCAACGATATGTATGGACGGCCATTCTCTGACTGAAGCACACCATACTGTACTGACCAATTCCAGCTTGGTGGCTCCGTACTTTGAGAAACACAAGAATATTTTACGCTCGGACAACCCGGGGAAGCCTGAATCCTAGATTAGGAAGGCCCACATGGAGACTTTCGGCAGTTGGTTGAGAAAACATTTAATGAATGACAATGATGTTGTAGATCAGCTGTACATGTTGGCCAAGACACCATCTTCGACTATAACGACTTTCCAAGGGTACGAGATAAATGGGAATACATTTTACACGATCGCCCAAGATAAAAAGAGCACCAACCAAAACAGTGGTGTCCGCTTTGATGCAGCAACCGAGAATGGGCAAAAGGTCACATATTATGGTTACATAGAGGAGATATGGGAACTTGACTATGGACCCTCCTTTAAGGTCCCTTTGTTCCAGTGCAAATGGTTCAAGCTAACAGGAGGTGGGGTAAAGGTGGACCAGCAATA
>NW_021239048.1:0-384 GCF_002162155.2 Triticum dicoccoides | reverse complement strand
GGGTGGCATGGCCGGCGACGCGTGGTCGTGCGGCGGTGGGCGAGGCCAGCAGGGGGGCGCAGCGAGGCGAAGCAGAGGCCGCGGTGCACGGCGGGGTGGCCGCGGGCACCTGGCCGCGGGGAAGGCTACGGGGCAAGGGTCGGGCGGAGCTGCGGGAGCACGCGGGCGAGCGAGTCCCGTCGAGGACGATTCTGGCGCGGGGTCAGAGAGGGAGATGGGGGTGGCGCTCACAAGGGGTTGCAGGGGACTGGGCAGCGGGGCGCGAGGAGGAAGACGGGGACGCCGGCGACGTAGGGGAGGCAGTCCGGCGAGGTGGTCTCCGGCGACGGCGTCGAGCGCGTGGAGGTCGTTCGGGGAGGATTGGTGGAGCGAGGCGGCGGCGAT
>NW_021239047.1:0-840 GCF_002162155.2 Triticum dicoccoides | reverse complement strand
TTCTGGACGGACGGCCAAGGGCGAAAGGGAAGCCAAAATCTGACTCGAGAACGCATTGCAGTTGCAGGAGACATCTGTGCCTTTTTCGTTCCCATCTGCTCGCTCGCTCGCTCGTGTCTTCATCATGCAGCCGATCGATCGATAGAGCGAGGTCGGCTAGGCTAGCTTGCTAGTTTCGTCGTGGAGAAGGGATTACGACATATTCGTGGCTTTTGAATAGTGTTGTTAAAATACCTGAAGCTTAGATTTCTAGGTTATCATGATATCATCTATCCCCGGACGAACATTTCTATGTTATCATCGCGGCCGGCCATGATGGATTTGCGAAAGGGGGAGAACTATCCTGGCCAAAGTTCGTAGGCATGCATTTTTAAATTTGTCGATTGGGTCCAAAGTTTTACTCCCTCTGTCCGGAAATACTTGTTGAAGAAATGAATAAAAATGGATGTATCTAAAACTAAAATATGCCTAAATACATCCATTTCTCCGACAAATATTTCGGGACGGAGGGAGTACTTACTAGGACGACCCAATTAGCCTCGTGCAGAATATGCCAAAGCAGAGGACATGGCTGGTGTGTCTCTCTTGAGTGGGCCCATACAGATTGAATGACAAAGTGCACCTCAGGGTGAAATCAACAAATGTGTAAAACATTGGACGGCTATGTAGGTTCGACATGAAAGCATGTTTTGTGTTGTTAGGGCATCTCCAACCCATACCGCAAACCTCCCGCATGCGTCTGGACCGTGAAACTCATCCAACGTGGTCTTGTATCGGTCCATGGAGCGCTTCAGACGTACTTTCTCCCGCAAACCGAACACAAACGTGGGGAGGGGGGGG
>NW_021239046.1:1029-2071 GCF_002162155.2 Triticum dicoccoides | reverse complement strand
AGCATTCAAAGCGACATCATCAATTTCCAACATGTTCTGACATCATTTGTTGTTTTTTGGTCATTTACCTAATTGTTTAGAGAGCTAAATGATCGTGAAATTGAAAATCACTAAAAATGAATTCTGAAAATGTTGAAACTTGGCATGGTATCATCATTTCACCCGCATAGCATGTGTGAAAGAGTAGAGAGGGTCACGGCAAAAACTGGATGCACTTCGTGTACAAACTGGACAAACTCTTTCGGAGTATCAGGGTTTCGGACGAGAACTCATCTGTTACACGGCCACTTCAATGTTTTTAAACTTATTTGAACTCCGGACTTCTTTTGTGCTCAGTATGCATCATTCAAAGCGACGTCATCAATTTCCAACATGTTCTTACATCATTTGTTGTTTTTCGGCTATTTACCTAATTGTTTAGAGAGCTAAATGACCGTGAAATTGAAAATCACTACAAAATGAAATCTCAAAATGTTGAAACTTGGCATGGTATCATCATTTCACTCGCATAGCATGTGCGAAAGAGTAGAGAGGGTCACGACAAAAACTGGACGCACTTCGTGTACAAACTGGACAAACTCTTTCGGAGTATCAGGGTTTCGGACAAGAACTTATCTGTTACACGGGCACTTCAATGTTTTTTAAACTTATTTGAACTCTGGACTTCTTTTGTGTTCAATATGCAGCATTGAAAGAAACGTCATCAATTTCCAACATGTTCTGACATCCTTTGTTGTTTTTCGGTCATTTACCTAATTGTTTAGAGAGCTAAATGACCGTGAAATCGAAAATCACTACAAAATGAATTCTGAAAATGTTGAAACTTGACATGGTATCATCATTTCACCCGCATAGCATGTGCGAAAGAGTAGAGAGGGTCACGGCAAAAAATGGACGCACTTCGTGTACAAACTGGACAAACTCTTTCGGAGTATCAGGGTTTCGGACGAGAACTCATCTGTTACACGGGCACTTCAATGTTTTTTAAACTTATTTGAACTCCGGACTTCTTTTGTGTTCAGTATGCAGCATTCAAAGCGAC
>NW_021239046.1:0-804 GCF_002162155.2 Triticum dicoccoides | reverse complement strand
AGAGTAGAGAGGGTCACGGCAAAAACTGGACGCACTTCTTGTACACACTGGACAAACTCTTTTTGAGTATCAGGGTTTCGGATGAGAACTCATCTGTTACACGGGCACTTCAATGTGTTTTAAACCTATTGAACTCCGGACTTCTTTTGTGTTCAGTATGCAACATTCAAAGCGACGTTATCAATTTCCAACATGTTCTGACATCATTTGTTGTTTTCGGTCATTTACCTAATTGTTTAGAGAGCTAAATGACCGTGAAATTGAAAATCACTACAAAATGAATTCTGAAAATGTTGAAACTTGGCATGGTATCATCATTTCACCCGCATAGCATGTACGAAAGAGTAGAGACGGTGACGGCAAAAACTGGACGCACTTCGTGTACAAACTGGACAAACTCTTTTGGAGTATGAGGGTTTCAGACAAGAACTCATCTGTTACACGGGCACTTCAATGTTTTTTAAACTTATTTGAACTCCGGACTTCTTTTGTGTTCAGTATGCAGCATTCAAAGCGACGTCATCAATTTCCAACATGTTCTGACATCATTTGTTGTTTTTCGGTCATTTACCTAATTGTTTAGAGAGCTAAATGACCGTGAAATTGAAAATCACTACAAAATGAATTCTGAAAATGTTGAAACTTGGCATGGTATCATCATTTCACCCGCATAGCATGTGCGAAAGAGTAGAGAGGGTCACGGCAAAAACTGGACGCACTTTGTGTACAAACTGGACAAACTCTTTCGGAGTATCAAGGATTCGGACGAGAACTCATCTGTTACACGGGCACTTCAATGTTTTT
>NW_021239045.1:0-889 GCF_002162155.2 Triticum dicoccoides | reverse complement strand
GATAGAGAACAACCATATGTTCAAAACACCCTTACTGAAGTATCTCAAAATATGCATGGATCTCTCTGTAGCATCATGTTTACATGGCATCAAAATAACAGCAGAACAGGGACTAAAATCAGCAACATCACGAAGCCTAGTTTACATGCTTGTGCTAGTCACCACATTGATCACAAAAATACATGGCATACACCCCTGTAAATATGGCATGGCATAGATCAAAACATATGTAGACATCAACCTCATAGGATGCACACATCAATCATGGAAAAAATGACAAAAGAGCATGTTCTGTTAACAGACAGCAGACAACATTATGAAGCACTCTTGCAACAATGATTCAGGCATCAAGATGAACTCAAATGAATATGATGCAATGGAATGAAATGAAGTACTCGTCGAGACGAACAATTTGACAAATTACACGCACGAAATGGAGCTACGGATGCATAGATATGATGCGATGAACATGGCATGATTATGCAAAAATATTCGGGACTGGATTTTCGGGGTCAACCTCGGGTTCGCACGGAAATCGAAGCAGGGCCGGAGCTCGCCGGAAATGTGGACGGAGAGGAGGGAGATGGCGGTCGGCGTGGTCAGGGAGGACGCCGGCGAGGACGGGGAAGGCCGGAGGGAGCGCGGGACGGCGGATCCGGTCCGGCCCGACCGGATCCGCGACGACGGCGGCGGACGGCGGCGATGGGAGCTCGGCGTTGCGGGGGCACGCCCGGCCAGAGGCGAGGCGCGGCCAGCGGGGCCTGCGACGAAGGCGACCGGGCACGGGGCGACATGGGCGCACGTCGGACGGTGGGGAGGCGCCGGCTGGGAGATGGCGGCGGGGCGGAACAGCGGCGAGGCGCGCCGGCGAGGAGATGGCGGCGGGGCG
>NW_021239044.1:0-407 GCF_002162155.2 Triticum dicoccoides | reverse complement strand
GGGAAAAGGTTGGTGGGTTGGTGCGGATTAGCAGTAGCGCGGGAGTTAAAACACGCTGCTGCTACAAAACGCGCTGCTGCTAAGGAAGTAGCAGTAGCGCGCTTTGGGCAACGGCGCTACTGCTAACCGGGACCAAAAAGTGTGCCAATTTGAAATTTAGCAGCAGCGACCTCAGAAAAAGGGCGCTACTACTACATCCATAGCAGTAGCGCGGCTCGCGGTACCGCGCTGCTGCTAAATGGAGTTTGGTGGACACCGCCGGTCGATATTTGTAGCAGCGCGGTTTACACCGAGCGCGCTACTGCTAAGAACTTGTCAGTGGCGAGTTTCCCGCACACGCGCTACTCCGCGCTGCTGCTAAGATTCTGTGTATAGGCTTTTCCCTAGTAGTGTTAGTGCGGCGCTGC
>NW_021239043.1:0-404 GCF_002162155.2 Triticum dicoccoides | reverse complement strand
ATTTATTTTCTTATGGTAAAACCCGTCAGACATCTTTGGTAACCCAATAAAGTAGGCCAATCACGTGCACACATCTATTATGTCAGTTTAAGCAATGGCCAGAAATCTATGCTTTTGCCCCAAGCCTTTGACCAAACTGTGATTTTGGGGGAGGGCTTACATGATATTTTTGTTTAGCATTTTGCACCCCGAAACACTCATGTTTTGGCATTGCCCCTCTACCCCCGGCAATTTCTACCTAGCTCCGCCAAGGACACAGTCAGTGGTCACCCCGAATCTCAGCATAGTTGGATGGTACAGATTTCGGGAGCCAATATGCTCAGGAGCCGAATTGGGTTTCCCAAGTTGGGTTGCCTTTTGAAGACAACTCCTAAAAATTTTGCTTCTCTAAACGTTTAAGGGAT
>NW_021239042.1:16102-41559 GCF_002162155.2 Triticum dicoccoides | reverse complement strand
TTCGGACAAAATCATCCGAATTTGACTAGGATTTTTGGACGTGAATCCAAGCCTTTTCCTTGCACGGGAAGTCCAGCCGTCTCTTATATACCTAAGGGGTGATGGCGTCCAAGCCACCGACGACTTCTTCAACGCTACCAGGCTAAAGGCCGCTCTGGCCAAGGCCTTGGTGACCTTCTACCCCTTGGCCGGCCGCATCGACGATGACGGTGATGGCCGGGCGGAGGTCAACTGCGGTAACCAAGGTGTGCTCTTTGTTGTTGCTCGATCGGAGGACCTCACCATTGCTGACTTTCACGGCCGACCATCGTCCAAGCTAAGGAGGCTCTTTGTTCCCCGCATGGAGCCGCCCAGCATCGTCTGCGGCGTCCAACTCACCTTCTTCAAGTGTGGCGGGGTGGCCATCGGACTGGCGGTGCATCACTTCGTCGTCGACGGAAGCAGCACGTCCCACTTCACCCGGACGTGGGCTGCCATTTCCAGGACTGGTGACATGTCCGCCGTGGAGGTGGAGGTGGAGCCCCCTTGCCACCATCGCTTCCTCCCCCTGCTCCCCGCCGGCGGTCCACCCCGATGCTCTCTCTGTGTTCTGCCCAATGGTGAAACTGTGCGAGCCGTCGGGGGTTCCTCTCAGGTCCGAGGCCTTCCTCGTCTCCAAGGACCAGCCCGAGGCTCTTAAGCAGGCATGCGGTGGCAGAGCCGTCAGCACCTTCTGTGCCCTGACCGCCCATATCTGGAAATGCGTGTCCACCACTCGGCCCATGCCGCCGGACGCCACCACACGCCTCACCTTCCTGGTCAGCATCCGTCGCAAATTGGCGCCGCCGCTCCCGACCGGCTACTTCGGTAACGCAGTCATACGCGTGGGAGTCACCAGCGAGGTGCGCGGCATCGTCTCGGAGGAGCTCACCTCCGTGGCCAGCCGAATCAAGGGAACCATCAGGCGGGTTGACGACGAGCTGGTCCGGTCGGCAATCGACTACTTCGAGCTGGCGGAGAGGGACAGCCGGCCGGCGCAGGGCAGCTTGCCGATGACTGAGCTGAGGGTGGTCAGCTGGCTTGGCATGCCCATCTACGACACGGACTTTGGATGGGGGAGGCCGGTGATGATGATGCGTGCCGAGTCTGAGCGCGGCGGCCGTGTCTACATGATGGACGGTGACGGGGACGGCGACGGCGGCAGCGTGCGCATCATCATGTGTCTCGAGGCAACAATTATCAAGGAATTCCACGACATGCTATATGCCAAGTTTAGCGACCTAATCCGGTCCTCACTGTGAGATGTAGTATGTCTAACTATATACAGTACGTCTCTCTCTCTGTGTCCACATGCACTCTCTCCTTTAGCCTAGCTTGCAATAATATAGCAGTGCCCCCTGCACATGCATGTACGAGCAACATTTCACGATAAGTTGAGGCACAATATGGCACTTTGCTCTAATTTTTTTGTCATTCAACGGAAATGGGCAAAATATAAAAAGTACAAGCATACAAACAAACATAACATAAAATATAAAAAGTACAAGCATGTACGAGCAACATTTCATGAAAACTTTCGCAATATACACTAGTACCTTTTTTTCTTTCTTTGTTGCGCGTCAAAAGTAACAATAAAAATAAAGACTGTTTTTTCTTTCTTTGTTGTACGTCAAATGTAGCGCTTAAATAGGTAGCCGTTTTTTCCTAAAACAAAAGTAGAACCTCGAGCGTAAGGGAAGGAAGAGGGTCAGGCAAGCCAGTTATAAAAGCAACAGCCCAAGCCTACTGGCCTTAAAACTAGACAGTCGTAGTGTAGGGAGGAGCGTATTGGGCGCCTGGCCAGGGTGTGTTTGTGGTTTGTGCCCAAGGTTACCCCATCAAAGCATTGGCTAGCTAAAATTTTGGTTGATGTTTTGGTTGTCCATGATTTAGCCAACATTGACAAGAAAAACGAACTAGAGTTGGCTAGAGTTCATTAGCATGCCAAAAAATTGGCAACCATCCAAACAATGACCAATCTTTGGGTCATGACCAAAATTTTGATAAGGTGCACTTTGACCACAATCCAAACACACCCTAAAAGCCGTCTGATTTTGGTCTAAATAGATGTATTCCGGCCTAGAGGGGTGGAATGTGAGATTTGACAAGTTTTATCATTTTTTACCTAAATCTGGGCCGTTTTTAGGCAGATGCCAAGACTTGGCTGGCTCTTGTGCCTGAAACCTAGCTGAGTGCCTATATCAACTTTGTGGGCTTGGGTGGGCCTTGGCTTTCCGTCGAGCCTTGCCTCGTCTCTCGTCATGAGTGGCAGAGGACGGAAATATTTTAAGGTGGGGCGGACTCTAAAGTAGGAAAAATATACCACTAAGATCATAGGATTGTAGATTGTCAAGCATACAGAATCAACACAAATTACCGTACTCAGCACCTCTCTCTCTCTCTCTCTCTCTCTCTCTCTTGTAAAAAGAGACAGCTAAATTCTCTGTCATCTCTAAAAAATGAAACTAATTTGTCCCCAGTAGGTCAAGAAGCCCCTACGCTGGCTGCTAGGGTTTTCCCCTCTGAGGCAATCTGATCGCCTCCGAGTCCGGTTCCCTTCGTTCGTCTCTGGCCTTCGCCTATAGACCCCGACGATCCCGCCCCCCCACCTGTGGGCCGATGGCATCCCCCTCGGACGCGAACTCTACAACAAGCGGCAGAGTTCCAGGATGTCGAGATCGATGAGGATGATCCCGAGATCAATGAAAGCGTCTGGTGGCTGGCCCTTGCTAGGGTTCACACGGACAAAAACTTCAGCCCATCGGCTTTCTACAAGCATATGAGGTGGCCTGGAATCCAGCGCAGAGCGTGAGGTTTCGCCCGATCGGCCCCAATAGATTTGTTGTCCAAGCCTCGTGCTTGGGTGATTGGGAATGCATCATGCATCAAGGACCTTGGTTGTTCCACAACTGGGTGGTGCTCTTGTGCAAGTACGACGGACTCAGCCGAGCCGAGGACGTGGTGTTCGTTCATATGCCTATTTGGCTTCAAATCCACAAGCTGCCGGATCCATACTGCAAAAGGAATATTGTGGAGAAACTACTGAAGGGTGCTGGTGAGATTTTGGAGATGAGGTTAAACGGCAATTCCCGTGGTGACCATATCAGGGTAAGAGTGAATCTTGATATTCAGCAGCCTCTCACAAAATTTTTGAGTATTGTCCGTGCAAAGGACCGGCAAGTTTATTTGGTGCGGTATGAGAAGTTGGCTAGGTTTTGTAAAGTATGTGGTCTTGTCGGCTATGAGCACAAATAATGCGGTCTGGGAATTCACGGTGAGAAGAAGCTAAAGTACGGTGATTGGTTGTATGCGGATGCTCCTAATCAGCCACGGCCAGATGCTAATCCGGCCAAGGCAGCTGGCCCTCGGCCATTGAGCGTTGCTGTCCCAGCCGCCCTGGTGGAGCCGGAGCAAGATAAGTTCGACCCTGAAATTCTGAATACGGTGTCTAGCTCGGTGAAGAATCATGGTGTCGTGATGGAGGTGGACAAGGAGGTGAGGAAAAGGTTAAACATGGACCTAGTTGGGGCTGAACAAGGTATCACCTCAGGAACACCGAAATAATTGCTTGCTATCACTGATGGCAGCGGGGGTGATTTAGGGGCGGGTCAATCGCCTTTGAGCAGCACCTCAAGTAGTAAAAGTTTGAAGCTCGCAGTGGATACAAAGAAGAATGAGATATCGGCGGCCTCCCTCGAGGAGGACCGCCGGATGCAATGAATATTTTATCATGGAACTGCCCGAGGGTGATGAGGATACAGACCTAGGGTTGGGTCATAGGCCTGACCTATACGTCCTACCCAAGTCACTAACCTAGAAGCAAAGAAGCTCAAGAGACAACAGGGAGTACCTAATAAAGGTGTCGAGTGCAATCCACTCGACCAATGAACCACTCAGGTACCCCTCCTTCCCGAAGTCACACGACCAGTCAACCACTCGACCATACAAGAAACCACTCGACCTACCGAAGATCAGAAGTCACTCGGAGCAGCAACGAGCGAGCTTTCACCCTGTAGTCTTTAAGGTCATTAAAGGCACGTAAGACTGGTGTTACCAGTAAAGCCCAAATCTTTATGTATATTGAACCCACAGTAATGGGGGATGGCTGGGGTCCTGGCGAACTCTATATAAGCCACCCCCTCCCCTGTCACAAGAATTCGCACCCCCGGTAACACACACACTCATATATTCCAGTCGACCGCCTCCAGGCACCGAGATGTAGGGCTTTTACCTCCTCCGTGAGGGGCCTGAACTCGTAAACACTTGCGTACAATCTCGCCGTAGCTAGGACCTGGCCTCCTCATTCATACCCCCTATACTTACTGTCAGACTTAGTACCACGACAGTTGGCGCCCACCGTGGGGCAAAACGTCTTAGCGACTTCCGACGAGGTTGCGTTTTCTTCGACCTTCATCAGCATGGTTTCCGGTGGCGATTTGGTCATGGGCCGTGAGTTCCGGCTCGGCGCGCTCATTTTCGTCACCGTCGACTCTGCCTGACTCTAGGAGGCTCCCCTTGACGTCGAGGCCCTCCTAGCTCGTAGCTCGGCGCACTTCCGCGCGAGTTCCTGCGGCGTCCTCCTTAGGCAGCCGTCTTCACCATACCAGTCGGTGATCGCGTTGTCGGCTCACTCCGCTGGACATTGCCGCAAGCGGTCTGGTGGTTCGTGGCTCCAACGATGGGTGAGACACACGATGGCTCATCAGGCCTTCAGCCCCCAAGTCGCGGCTATTGATCCCGACATGCATTCTCATGGATCGGTCGACCTGTCGACTGATTTCACAGATACTCTTTCTAAGAGCGGGAGTTGTGATCCCGTGGCGGAGGTCCTCATGGTCGACTCCCATCGTGGTCCGCCTAGCTTCCATCGCGGCGGCGACGGCGGTAGGAGCGCTGGTCCGTCACTCGACCACGAAGAGTACCAGCCCTAACCTCTCAGCTTGTAGCAGATGGAGGAGCTGCACCGCCGCAATGTGGAGGCTCTCCAGACCCCCATCATAGGGGAAACCGCCGAGGCTCGGGCCTTGGAAGCAGTGCGCCTGGCCCTGGCTGAGCGCACTCGTTTGGAGAATCTCCAACATTTTCTCGACGAGCATGCTCGTCGACTGATTCCCGAATCCAGTCGACGTCCACAACAGTTGTTTCCGCCGGAAACTCAGGTATTCCATACACCGATTCAGAATTTGGCAGCCGCTACACGTATTACAGAGTCTATTCAGCCATCTCGTTCAGAGGCTAGGAGAGGCCTGGAGCAGATCAGAATGTTGCTTCGAGCAGCGGGAGACCAGAACTCCGTTGTTTCCCAGTCACGGAACAGAATCCACAACAGATCGGTGAGAGCAGATACCGTTCAGTCAGCTCACAGTCCTAGGTCCCCTTTGCGATAGGGAGGCCGTGATCACCACCAGGATCGGTACCTGGGAAGAGCTCATGGCACATATGATCGTGAGTACGCCCGCAACAACTACTGTTGAGCGCCTTCGCCCTTCTGAGGGACGGGTCATACGCGCCCCGACGCAATGACGACAGGCGTCCGTACGGGAACGACCGCAGAGTTCCAGTCGACCCCAGAGAACCTAGCTTTGACGCAAGGTTCGTCCTAGTGCAAGGTTTGGTCGACCGGAATAGAGCATACAGAGAAGGGTTGGATCGGGACAGACCCAGTGGGGGCAGAGTCCACGTTTCCGGCCCCGAATGTTTCGGAAGGGCCATCAGAGCTGCTGAGATACCCCATAACTTCAGACTGGCGACTTGCGTCAGTAAGTTTACAGGCGAGTCAAAACCCGATACTTGGCTCGAAGACTACCGAGTGGCTGTGCACATCGGTGGCGGCAGTGATGAGGTAGCCATGAAGCACCTTCCTCTGATGCTTGAAGGGTCTGCTAGAGCTTGGCTGACTCAGTTGGCCCCTGGGAGTATTTTGAGTTGGGATGAGTTAGCTCGAGTGTTCACCAGAACGTTTGAGGGCACTTGCAAGAGACCTGCCGGTCTACCAGAGCTGCAGCATTGCGTGCAGAAACCGAATGAAACCCTGAGGGACTATATCCAGAGATGGATCACTCTGCACCACACAGTGGAAAATGTGTCAGATCACCAAGCAGTCTGTGCTTTCAAGGAAGGCGTTCGCTACAGAGAGCTCGTCCTGAAATTCGGTCGGACATGAGATATGTCTGATACGTCTCCAACGTATCTATAATTTTTGATTGATCCATGCTATTATATTACCCGATTTGGATGTGAATGGGCTTTACTTTACACTTATATATCATTTTTGGGACTAACCTACTAACCGGAGGCCCAGCCCGAATTGCTGTTTTTTTTGCCTATTTCAGTGTTTCGAAGAAAAGTAATATCAAACGGAGTCCAAGCGGAATGAAACCTTCGGGAGCGATCTTTTTGGAACAAACGTGATCCCAGGGACTTGGAGTGGACGTCAAGCAACAGAGGAGGCGGCCATGAGGGTGCCCGACGCGCCCCCTCCAGGTGGGTGTGCCCCCCTACTACCTCTTGAGCACTACGTTGGATTTCCCCGAAGAGGAGAGGATGATGCAGTGAAGTAGCGTAAGTATTTCCCTCAGTTTTTGAGAACCAAGGTATCAATCCAGTAGGAGACCACGCACAAGTCCCTCGTACCTACACAAAACGATAGCAACTCGCAACCAACGCTTAGGGGTTGTCAATCCCTTCACGGTCACTTACGAGAGTGAGATCTGATAGAGATAATATTTTTGGTTTTTTTGATAGATAGATGCAATGTAAAAAGTAAAGGCAAAGTAAAAACAAAGCAAGTAAATAAAGTGATATAGATTGATATGATGAGAATAGACCCGGGGGCCATAGGTTTCACTAGTGGCTTCTCTCGAGAGCATAAGTATTCTACGGTGGGTGAACAAATTACTGTTGAGCAATTGACAGAATTGAGCATAGTTATGAGTATATCTAGGCAATGATCATGTATATAGGCATCACGTCCAAAACAAGTAGATCGAAACGATTCTGCATCTACTACTATTACTCCACTCATCGACCGCTATCCAGCATGCATCTAGAGTATTAAGTAAAAATAGAGTAACGCCGTAAGCAAGATGACATGATGTAGAGGGATAAATTCATGCAATATGATAAAAACCCCATCTTGTTATCCTCGATGGCAGCAATACAATACGTGCCTTGCAACTCTTTCTGTCACCGAGTAAGGACACCGCAAGATTGAACCCAAAGCCAAGCACTTCTCCCATTGCAAGAACTACCAATCTAGTTGGCCAAACCAAAAAGGATAATTCGAAGAGACTTGCAAAGATAACTCAATCATACATAAAAGAATTCAGAGAAGAATCAAATATTTTCCGTAGATAATACTGGATCATAAACCCACAATTCATCGATCTCAAAAAACACGCCGCAAAAAGAAGATTACATCGAATAGATCTCCACGAGAGAGGGGGAGAACATTGTATTGAGATCCAAAAAGAGAGAAGAAGCCATCTAGCTACTAGCTATGGACCCAAAGGTCTGAAGTAAACTACTCACACTTCATCGGAGGGGCTATGGTGATGATGTAGAAGCCCTCCGTGGTGGATGCCCCCTCCGGCGGAGCTCCGGAACAGGCCCCAAGATGGGATCTCGTGGATACAGAAGGTTGCGGCGGTGGAATTAGGTTTTTGGCTCCCTGTTCTGATCGTTCGAGGATACATAGGTATATATAGGAGGAAGGAGTACGTCGGTGGAGCTCCGAGGGGCCCACGAGGTAGGGGGCGCGCCCAGGGGGGTGCGCCCTCCACCCTTGTGACCGCCTCTGGCACTGCTTGGAGTAGGGTCCAAGTCTCCTGGATCACATTCGGTTGGAAAATCACGATCCCGAAGGTTTCATTCCGTTTGGACTCTGTTTGATATTCTATTTCTTCAAAATACTGAAAAAGGCAAAAAACAACAATTCTGGGCTGGGCTTCCGGTTAATAGGTTAGTCCCAAAAGTAATATAAAAGTGGAAAATAAAGCCCAATATAGTCCAAAACATTAGATAAAGTAGCATGGAGCAATCAAAAATTATAGATACGTTGAAGACGTATCAGGCATCCCCAAGCTTAATTCCTGCTCGTCCTCGAGTAGGTAAATGATAAAAATGAATTTTTGATGCAGAGTGATACTTTGGCATAATTGCAATGTAAATCTTCTTAATTGTGATATGAATATTCAGATCCGAAAGATTCAAGACAAAAGTTCATATTGACACAAAAATAATAATACTTCAAGCATACTAATCAAAGCAATCATGTCTTCTCAAAATAACATGGCAAAAGAAAGTTCATCCCTACAAAATCATATAGTTAGGCTATGCTTCATTTTCGTCACATAAAGATGTTCCCAACTTCTATACCCCCGATGACAAGCCAAGCAATTGTTTCATACTTAAATAATCTCAAACTTTTTCAACCTTCATGCAATACATGAGCGTGAGCCATGGATATAGCACTATGGATGGAATAGAATATGATGATGGGGATTGTGTGGAGAAGACAAAAAAGGATAAAGTCTCACGTTGACGAGGCTTAATCAATGGGCTATGGAGATGCCCATCAATTAATGTCAACATGAGGAGTAGGGATTGCCATGCAACGGATGCACTAGAGCTATGAATGCTCAACAAAAGAAAACTAGTGGGTGTGCATCCAACTTGCTTGCTCACAAAGACATAGGGCATTTGAGGAAGCCCATCGTAGGAATATACAAGCCAAGTTCTATAATAAAAAATTCCCACTAGTATATGAAAGTGATAACACATGAGACTCTCTACATGAAAAGCATGGTGCTACTTTGAAGCACAATATATGAGACTCACTACATGAAGAACAATGTGCTACTTTGAAGCACAATATATGAGACTACATGAAGAACAAGGTGCTACTTTGAAGCACAAGTGTGGAAAAAGAGATATAGTAGCATTGCCCCTTTTTGGGGGGGGCCTTTCTTTTTTTTCTTTTTGGCCTTTTTTTATTTGGGCAAAGCTCTAATAATGATGATCATCACACTTCTATTGATTACAACACAAGGATTACAACTCGAAACTTAGAATAAGATATGACTCTATATGAATGCCTCCGGCGGTGTACCGGGATAGTGCAATGAATCAAGAGTGACATGTATGAAAAATAATGCATGGTGGCTTTGCCACAAATACGATGTCAGCTACAAGATCATGCAATGACAATATTACGAAAGTAATGCATGTCATGATGATGATGGTGGAAGTTGCATGGCAATATATCTCGGAATGGCTATGGAAATGCCATGATAGGTAGGTATGGTGGCTGTTTTGAGGAAGATATAAGAAGATTTATGTGTGATAGAGCATATCGTATCACGGGGTTTGGATGCACCGGCGAAGTTTGCGCCAACTCTCAAGGTAATAAACGACAATGCACGGTACCGAAGAGGCTAGCAATGGCGGAAAGGTGAGAGTGCGTATAATCCATGGACTCAACATTAGTCAAAAGAACTCATATACATATTGCAAAAATTTAGAAGTCATCAAAAATTCAAGTACTACGCGCATGCTCCTAGGGGGATATATTGGTAGGAAAAGACCATCGCTCGTCCCCAACCACCACTCATAAGGATGCACAAGCCAGGTGTTGACACCAGATTTTGGCACAGCCAAGAACTTAATTAAGATGGCCTCAAATGGAGAGGTGTTCAAAGTGAGAAAGCTTTGTATCGTCAAAAGGAGAAACTTTGATATTTGGGCCATAGCCATCCGGTCTCATTTCTAAAACCGAAGTTGTGTTCGAAGTATTCAGATTTTGTATTCAGAACACTATTCGGCTGATTACGCCCCCAAGATGGCCTCATATGGGAAACGTTTCTACACGGATTGTCTTCGTCTCGTCGAAACGATCAATTTTGATATAAGAAACATCTAAATCAGAGTTCGTATGCAAAAGTTAGAGCCAAAACAATATGCTTCATAAGTCTGCCCCAGAAGTTTCGTGCAAAACTTCCGGGGAGGTTCCGGGCTAAACCGAAAGTTCGCACGCGGTGCGCCCCGAAAACTGGAATTTAACATTATTTACAGATTTGCGGGGCCAATTTGGACATTAAGATGACCTCGGATGAAAAAGTGATCAACTAAAGAATTTTTCTACATTGCAAAATCTACAACTTTGCTTTTGGGACCATCGCGATCCGAAGCCATATGCGACCTGCAGGAGCTGTGCAAGAGAGCAACTTGATGTAATTTTAGCCCGGAAGTTCCGGGCTGACCGGAAGTTCCGGCCCTCGTAGTCCGAGTTAGGTTATCTTTTGATGTTTTAGACGGGATTTGAGTCCTTTTCTTGTACGGAAAGTCCAGCCGCCTCATATATATGTAAGAGGTGACGGTCGATTGAATAACAACACACAATCTATCAATCAATCTATCATCTTTTTCCTTTACCTTTATCCCTCTCCCTTGTTCTTCTTCTTCCTCGTTCTTCGTTCATTCTTCTAATTGCAGGGCAGCGATCCACGAGGCCCTAGGGGCGACCAGGTTGACCTAGGGCAGCCCATAGCCGCCGCGCGCCCTGACGGGGTCCCTCCTGGGCGTGTGGGGTTTCGGGTCTACAAAAGTGCCCGCCGGATTGTCCTGCGTACCGCGCTTCCGGCGGGTCTCCTTCGACGTGAGCTGCGGTGCATCACCCCCGGTGTCGAGGGTACACGGTGACGTGTTCGTGTGCGAACACACTTTTTGGCGACTGCGCTGGGGACGAAGCTTTGAACGGTCTCCGGCCCGTTCTTGCTACGAAGAGATCGTCCTTTAGGGTTTGACATCTACAAAGGTAATATGAATACCCAATTCCCCTTTGTAGATGCAAATAATCCATATGTTGTTGCTAGATCACCTAATGAGCATAATGTATCGGCTAGCCCTAGTTTTATCAATCATGCATCTAATTATGCGCAAGGGCCGATGCAAAACAATTGTCATGCATCAAATTCTTATGATTTTAGCAACATACAACATATGTATCCAAACTCTCATGCATCGGCAACCCCACAAATTTATATGCCGATGAATAACATGATGAGTTTGGTTAATCAAGTTGAGACACCCAATGTAGGAACTTCCAATGGTATGCAACAAAGTGTTTTAAGTTCTTATTCATCGGCAAATAACTTGCAGTACGTTAATCCAAACGTGCCGGTGGATAGGGAAATTGACCATGTTACTACTAGTTATTTGGCCAATTACCCTCAAACATTATATGCTACATGTAATGCTACTAATTTTTTGGCACCATACGCAACTGTTGATGTCCATAATTCGGCTCCGCACCTTCATGGTCATGGCCGAATAAGTGAAACTTCTACAGGAGCACAAATGCCTTCACCTACTACCGTGCATATCATGTCCCCCCTACACAATTACAGAATTTCGGCAACATCTCATTGCCAAAAGAGTCTAAAAGCATCGGGGGGCAACCATATCCAGACTGGATGGTTGAGAACAAGCTTACATTCTCTTGGGATTTGTGCAACTCCGTTCGAAAGGAACTAATAGAAGGCGGGAAGCCTCATGATTTTGCTGCATTAAAAGCTAGAGTTGTGCAAATGATGCAGTTGCCCAGTGTTGTACCATCCAGTGCACCCCGTAAACAATTGCAAAGTTTCGGCACCTCATTGCTGGAAAAGTCTAAAAGTATTGGGGGGCAATCTCATGAGGAGTGGATGGAAATTGAGATGAAAAAGTTTAAAGCTCACCAAGCTGAGATGTGGGCTAAAATTAGACAAGAGCGAGAAGCCTTGCAAATTAAAAAATATAAAGTTATTGATTCAGGTAACAAAGAAAATTCGGTTATTGGAAAAGCCGAATCAAGTAGTATATATTCTGAATCCATCAAATCCAAAGTGGCAAGCATTATTGAGAAAGGGCATGGCAAGCATAGCAAAATAACCATGCTTGATTTTTCCGAAGTCAATGGAACCTACTTCCTGCCCTATGAGTTCCGTGCCATAGAAATTGACAAGCCTCAAGGACAAGAACAAGTAGCCGAACAAAGTTCGGCTGACATGGATCTTCAAAGCAATGACGCACGGAATCAAGAAAAAGATGATGACAAGGTGTTGGGGAGTCATCCAAAGACGAAGCTAGATATTGTTCAAGTCACACCACCATCATGCTCTCCCAACGTATTTGAAGAGGTATGCATAGCGAGTAATTTACCTAGTTTCAGATTTGGTCGCAACTTCATTATTGATGCATCTATAAGAAATATTCTCATAAGTAATTTTGAAAGACCAATGAAAAAGGGTAATTTACTTGTTAGCAATAAAATTGTTATGCAACATATCGGTCAACCCATTACACCATTCGGAAAGACCGATAGCGAAAAATTATTGCAGCCAAGGCTTTTCCCATTACTTTATCTAAAGTTCATATCTAATTGGATAGCTTTGCTTATTTCTTACTTGGCTTACACTTGGTCTCAATTGAGACATGTATGTTCTAACTATTTTCGTTTTAGAAATTTAAAGCCAAGGTTAAAACCTTCTGAGCAAACCGATGCAAGTATAGTTTCTTATCCAATGACATCGGTAAGAGAATGCAAAATAAAATTCATAGCCGAATGGAGTGATACAAAATCTGAATCATTCGTTTTCTTAACTCCAAAGCCATTCTCACAGCGAGATCGGCTAGAAAATAAAAAGTTTGCCTTCAACTCAAGCATGTGTGATCAAATATTTGATTTGTTGCTGAAAAATAATTACATAAGAATTCTTGATCACCATGTCAAGCCATCAATTCAAGGACGAATGTATTGTAGGTTGCATCATTCATTCAAACATAATTTTGAGGATTGCAATATGTTTCGTCAAATAGTTAAATCGGCCATTGATAAAGGACGATTAAAATTTGTTGAGACACCAAGAGATGACCAGTCTATTCCGATTGGTCCCGATGGCAAAAAGTTTTTGCATCGGCTACTTCAAGCCCATCCATTTAAAGAGAAGGCAAAAACTGCAGGTGATGGGATCAAGCTTTCAAGTAAATAAGTTGTTGAAGAGCATAATGAACATAATCTTGAGGGCGAAAATTCCATCGAAGCTACAGTGGAGACGCCAAAGACTGGGGGGCAGCAAGCAAATCCAATGATCAATGAAAGCAAACCGAAAGAAAACAAAGGCCGAAATAAGTGCAAGTGTAAGAGATCAAAAATCACCTTCACCGAACTATTGGATAAATATCGAAAGAAGAGTGAAGAGAAGAATGCTTATCGGCCAAATTATGCAAAGAAACCAAGATCACCCCCAAGGCGCAAATATGAGGATTGGTATTGGCAAAGTGAGAATTTTAATGCAACATATTCATATCCTTATTTTGGGCCGCCAATGCCAATGTCGTGGATGCCTCCCTATGCTCAGGTAGATCCATATCCATCATGGGACAGGTATGATACAAGGGCAAATTCTCCATCTTATTTCAGACCATCTCATCAATATTATGCAGCGCCGAGAAAAACAACATTTGAACAATCACATGTTAAAGACCATTTCAATCATAAGGAATTGGTCTGGAGCTCAAGGAAGAAGAAAGAGGTAGTCAAGCAAGTTTACCGTGTTAAAAGAGATGGTCGTAAGAGTGCTACTTCAGATTTGATCTCAAATGAAAAAGAGCCAATTAAAGTATTGACATTAGCTACTACAGGCAATGAGATGAAGCAATCAATTGTTAAGAGTCAAAGTGCCAAATCTGAAGAAAAGAAGTTGAGAGTGCACAAGGTCAAAAAAGAATTTCCATTAGTCAAAACAGAATCACAGCCGAGATGCCCACTCGGCTTATCGTATTGGCAAAAGAAGGAATTACAAAATCTTAGTGCACAAGAGCTGAGAAAGAGGAACATGGCATGGGTTCCCAAGAGGATCAATCAAAACAAAAACGATGTGCATGCTTCAATTGCAACAAGTACAATAAAAGTGAAGAAAGAGAGATGGAAGCAACAAACAATTAAGCCGAAGGTGTGCATCATAACATCAAAATCTTCGGTTAGCACATCATCCATTTTCTTCAACAATGACATTGATGCCTTTGCCATGGAATTCATCCACAGGTATGATCAGTTACCCTCCTGGACTTATTTTGATCCATGGATGCAACATAATTTTCTATATGATGGCAGAGTATTACCAAATCACTATACATTTGGTTAGTTACATTTTTGTAGCTAAGACAAAGGGGCCGAAATATTTTATTGCTATCTTATTTGTTTATTTCGGCTATACATGTTTTAATGGATGAATTCTACATGAACCTCATGGTAATGGCCGATACTTAACTATCGTCCTAAGAAACTATTTGATCATGGCCGGTGTGGAGTTCTAACATCGTCCTTAGTTCAATTGGAACCGAGACAAGGTGCATGTTAAGTGATATTAGCCTTGTCTCTCTAGTACTATGGAGATTATATTTTGATGGTTCAATTTGTAGCAATGGCCAAAGTGTTGGTGTTGTTTATTTATCTCCATATGGAGCTAGTTTGTGAAGCCTCATGCCGCTTAAGATATTTTTGCACAATGATCAAAGCCGAATATGCATTGTTATTCGGATTGGAGGTTTGCCTTGCTATAGGTGCTATACATATTGAGGCTTCCGGTGATTCGTTATTAGTAGTGCAATGAATATCCAAGGGTTATCAATGTTTTGACGAATCACTTATAGTTTATCTTTTGGTATGACTAGATGCAAGATTTACCTTGGGTTGCTTTAAAATTGTTCATATATCTAGACATGACAATTTGAAAGAGTTGGCACAGCAAGCATCCGGCTACTATGTTAATCATGGTGTATTGTATTTCTATCAATAGCCGATGCTAGGTTTTGTCAACATAGGTAAGGCCGAACCGAAGCCCACCGCTTCGGCCACTAATGAAACTTTTATGCAGGCGAAGTAAGGATTGGAGGAAGTTCATTCTTGATTATCTGCAAAGTCCTAGCAAAAGGGTGAACAATATGGTTCGGAAGACGGTTTTGATCTATGAAACCTTATCACCGGATTGTTATTGAAGTTGGGAAAGTTTCACCCAAGCTTGCATCAAAATATTCACACAAGCAATGGCCGATATATAAATATCGCCCTAAGAACATATAAATGGCCGATGAAGTGTTGACATCGTCCTTAGTAAAAGCATCGTGCAAGTTATTTTTAGGCACACAAGTTTGCCGAAAAACAGGGGGGCATGTGTTGACACCAGATTTTGGCACATCCAAGAACTTAATTAAGATGGCCTCAAATGGAGAGGTGTTCGAAGTGAGAAAGCTTCGTATCGTCAAAAGGAGAAACTTTGATATTTGGGCCATAGCCATCCGGTCTCATTTCTAAGACCGAAGTTGTGTTCGAAGTATTCAGATTTTGTATTCAGAACACTATTCGGCTGATTACGCCCCCAAGATGGCCTCATATGGGAAACGTTTCTACACGGATTGTCTTCGTCTCGTCGAAACGATCGATTTTGATATAAGAAACATCTAAATCGGAGTTCGTATGCAAAAGTTAGAGCCAAAACAATATGCTTCATAAGTCTGCCCCGGAAGTTCCAGGCAAAACTTCCGGGGAGGTTCCGGGCTAAACCGAAAGTTCGCACGCGGTGCGCCCCGAAAACTGGAATTTAACATTATTTGCAGATTTGCGGGGCCAATTTCGGCATCAGGATGACCTCAGATGAAAAAGTGATCAATTAAAGAATTTTTCTACATTGCAAGATCTACAACTTTGCTTTTGGGACCATTGCGATCCGAAGCCATATGCGACCTGCAGGAGCTGTGCAAGAGAGCAACTTGATGTAATTTTAGCCCGGAAGTTCCAGGCTGACCGGAAGTTCCGGCCCTCGTAGTCCGAGTTAGGTTATCTTTTGATGTTTTAGACGGGATTTGAGTCCTTTTCTTGTACGGAAAGTCTAGCCGCCTCATATATATGTAAGAGGTGACGGCTGATTGAATAACAACACACAATCGAACAATCAATCTATCATCTTTTACCTTTACCTTTATCCCTCTCCCTTGTTCTTCTTCTTCCTCGTTCTTCGTTCGTTCTTCTAATTGCAGGGCGGCGATCCACGAGGCCCTAGGGGCGACCAGGTTGACCTAGGGCAGCCCATAGCCGCCGCGCGCACTGACGGGGTCCCTCCCGGGCGTGTGGGGTTTCGGGTCTACAAAAGCGCCCGCCGGATTGTCCTGTGTACCGCGCTTCCGGCGGGTCTCCTTCGACGTGAGCTGCGGTGCATCACCCCCGGCGTCGAGGGTACACGGTGACGTGTTCATGTGCAAACACTAGGTACACTTCATATTTCAAATTTGTTACACAACTTTAACCATACGTGCATGCTACGGGACTTGCAAACTTCAACACAAGTATTTCTCAAATTCATAATCACCCAACTAGCACGACTTTGATATTATCACCTCCATATCTCAAAACAATTATCAAGCATCAAACTTATCTTAGTATTCAATTCACTCAAAAGAAAGTTTCACATATCTTGAACATCAAGTATATTAACATTAAGCAAATTATCATGCTATTAAAGACTCTCAAAGTAATCTAAGTGAAGCATGAGAGATCAAATAGTTTCTTTAAAACAAATCCACCACCGTGCTCTAAAAGATCTAAGTGAAACACTAGAGCAAAATTTATCACGCTCAAAAGATATAAGTGAAGCACTATGAGCAAAACTATCAAGCTCAAAAGATATAAGTGAAGCACATAGAGTATTCTAACAAATTCCAATTCATGTATGGCTCTCTCAAAAGATGTGTACAACAAGGATGATTGTGGTAGACTAACAAGCAAAGACACAAATAATACAAGACGCTCCATGCAAAACACATATCATGTTGGTGAATAAAAATATAGCTCCAAGTAAATTACCGATGGAAGTGGACGAAAGAGGGGATGCCTTCCGGGGCATCCCCAAGCTTTGACTTTTTGGTGTCCTTGGATTATCTTGGGGTGCCATGGGCATCCCCAAGCTTAGGCTCTTGCCACTCCTTGTTCCATAATCCATCAAAAGAATTCACACAAAACTTGAAAACTTCACAACACAAAACTCAACAGAAATCTCGTGAGCTCCGTTAGAGAAAGAAAACAAAAGACTACTTCAAGGTACTGTAATGAACTCATTCTTTATTTATATTGGTGTTAAACCTACTGTATTCCAACTTCTCTATGGTTTATAAACTAATTTACTAGCTATAGATTCATCAAAATAAGCAAACAACACACGAAAAACAGAATCTGTCAAAAACAGAACAGTCTGTAGCAATCTGTAACTAACGCAAACTTTTGGAACTCTAAAAATTCTACCAAAATAGGCGCCGGTCGACCGGCCGAGTTTCGGCCGGTCAACGCTCAGCCATCAGACCAAAGCGCATACAACCGTCATATTACACTCCCGTGTAGCTTTACCTTCCCAAAAATTCTGATCCGACGAGCACAGCAGGAACAGAAAGGAGCAGTGGCCGCCACCAACACGCGCCATGGACGAGAAGACGACCAACCTGGAAGCACCACTGCCCTTGCCACCGGTCGCCGACCTCGTCGCCGGTTGCCGCCTATGTTTCTCACCGGCTCCCGCATGCTACAGGTGGCCGAGGGCGACGGGCGCAGCTGTGGTGGTGACGGCCACAACTCGCCAGCATGCTCGCTGCCGCTAACGCCCAATGTCGTTGCTCTTTGGTCGCAGCTCACGGTCGCAACAAATGGGCTCACCTCTTCCAGCAAAATCGACCGCTGGTTCCAGCAAAAATTGTATCGCCGCCGAGACATCCCAACTCGCTGCGATGCTGGTTGCAGCTTGTCGTGCCGCCAGTTGTAGCATTTCTCGATGGTGGTTGTAGCATGGCGTGATGCCGATTGTAGCAAAAAATGAGGATGTCGGGTTGTGCGATGTAGCAAAATGCCACGCAGGTTGTAGCTGGATGGAATGCCGGTTGTAACAATTTGTGACGTCGGTTGTAGTGTGTAGCACAAAATTGCGATGTTGGATGTTGCTAGGATCAACGCAGCCGTCGTCGCCGTCAGTAGTCACCATGCTTGCCGTCCATGGTTGCAGCTCCCTGAACACCGGTTACAGCCCCTCCATCCATGGTTACATCCCTCGTTGCCATCGGTTGCAACATGCTCCACACCCGACGCCACATCTCGCCGTCCCGTCGCCGACGACCTCGCCCACCCCATCAGGCATGGGGGTGTGTGTGCGTGCAAGCAGCGCAGATGGTGAGGAGGGAGGGGTCCATAGCGGCCACTGCAACATGAGGAAGAGCATCCATGGCGGCAACGAAGTAAAAAAAGGAGAGGAGATGCTCGTCCATGGCAGCCTCAAGAGAAAAAGCAAAGGAGAGAAGGAAGAGAGGAAGACGAACAAGGAATGAGTGGATGGGAAGAAGTCTCAAGAGATAAAGTTAAGAGAAAACTATGGCCCACACAACAAACACGCTGCGTTGCATGCAGCCGGCTGAAAACTTGGCCGGTCCGCCGGCCAGAAACGTTTCCCATTTTTTTAGTAAACTTCCCAAGCCAGTCGAGCTATCTATTATAGTTTCTTTGGTTATGTCAAAAAACAAGAGCTCAATTGTTCTAGGGTGTTGTTTTTTATGGTTCTAATGTTCAAGCGTCAATATATTTTCTCTTATATTTCACAAGAATTACAAGAAGCTTTCTCTTGTATTCCACAAGAGTTACAAGAAATTTTCTCTTATGTTTCATATGGTAACATAGGTATGTGTCCATCTGCCGGATCCATCTTGTCGGAGTATTCAGGGCCGACGCGGAGACGATTTTTGGTCATAGGCTGGGATGCCTTTGGCTTAATGGTCGAACGAGCGCCCATGGTGAAGCTGCCAAGCCAGAGGGTTTGCCCTAAAGCTAGGGCTCCTCCGGAAATGATACTGTCCTTGATGACAAGGCGAGCCATCAAACCTTCTGTCGACGGCACAGAGGAACTCTCAATGAAAGCACCAATGTCGGTGTCAAAACCGACAGATCTCGGGTAGGGGGTGTGCGTCTAAGGATCGAAGGTAACAGGAGGCAGGGGACATGATGTTTACCCAGGTTCGGGCCCTCTTAATGGAGGTAATACCCTACTTCCTGCTTGATTGACTTTGATGAGTATAGTTACAAGAGTTGATCTACCTCGAGATCGTGATGGCTAAACCCGGGCCTAAACCGTAATTATTTTAAAGCGCCTATTCACCCCCCCACTAGGAGACATCCTCGATCTTTCAACCGAGCCTCTCTCCGAGACAGTGCCCAGACCGTTACGCCTTTTGTGCGGGTCGGAACTTACCCGACAAGGAATTTCGCTACCTTAGGACCATTATAGTTACCGCCACCGTTCACTGGGGCTTCGGTTGCCGGCTTCTCTGTCATCAGTTCATCAACCTCCTTGACCTTCCGGCACTGGGCAGGCATCAGCCCCCATACATGGTCTTACGACTTTGCGGAGACCTGTGTTTTTGGTAAACAGTCACCCGGGCCTGGTCACTGCGGCCCCCTTTTGTGAGGGGGCTCCCCTTCTCCCGAAGTTACGGGGCTATTTTTCCGAGTTCCTTAGAGAGAGTTGTCTCGCACCCCTAGGTATTCTCTACCTACCCACTTGTGTCGGTTTCGGGTACAGGTACCCTTTTGTTGAAGGTCGTTCGAGCTTTTCTTGGGAGTATGGCATCAATTACATACTTCGGCGCCGTAGCGCCTGGTATGAGCCTCGTGGAGAAGCAATTGCTAGTCCGCTGTCACGACCGGTTTTCCAATAAAAATATTTATTGAGAAACCAATCTTTTGAGTCCAGTATGAGAGAAATCCTCCTCACTGGTAGACAAATTCTTGATACAATAAGTCAGTAGCATCAAATATATTATAGGGTCGAACTACGGTTGCTCAACCAAATTATTACAAGCATGCCAATAATTATACATAATGGCGGACATGACACAGTGGTGTGGAGGCATACTACTGACTCGAGGATAGGGCGGTGGTGGAGAAACACAGCGGGGAGAGAAATACAAGACTCTAGGTCTATCATCTCATCGAGCGTCGAGGTGAGGCTCGATGAATTTATTTGGTAGCGGAAGCAGATATAAAACAGTGACCAAATCCAGGGTCGCACGAGACTGACTGGGACTCCTCTAAGTGTCGGACTCGCTATCATACTCTTCATCCATGAGATCGCCTTCGTCAACATCTGGCCAAATCAACAAGCCAGTGAGTACTTTGAAAGTACTCGCAAGACAGTTCGGACGTAAGATATAAAAAATGCATGCATGGATGTGTCATGAATAATTCACCAATGTACATTCAAAAATTAGCATAACAAGGTAAGTAAAAGGGAAACGGCGGTAGTCCGCCTGAAATCCCAATAAAACACAAATGAATACCGATCGGGTGTCTGAAGCGACGCCTCAAAAGGTTAATAAATAAATAAAAGGAAATGGTGCCATAGTCGGGCGTCTTAGCGACGCCACATAAAGGGATTTAAAAGAAATGCCACAGTCGGACGTCGGGGCGACATTACAAAAAGGGCTTTTAAAAGAAATACCACAGTCGGACAACGGGGCGACATCACAGAGAGGGCTTTAAAAGAAATTCCACAGTCGGACGTCGGGGCGACATCACAGAAAGGGCTTTTAAAAGAAATACCACAGTCGGACGTCGGGGCGACATCACAGAGAGGGCTTTAAAAGAAATGCCACAGTCGGACGTCGGGGCGACATCACAGAGAGGGCTTTAAAAGAAATGCCACAGTCGGACGTCGGGGCGACATCACAGAGAGGGCTTTAAAGAAAAGTAAAATACAACAATGCCACAGTCGGACGTCTGAGCGACATCGCAGAAAGGGCTTTTATTCACAGGTAAATAATACTCATAATAAACATTTAATTCATAAGAATAAATGGGTTAGTCCATCCACAGGGATAATCATTTAACCGGAATTAGCACTCAAGCGAATCACCAGAGTCTCTGCCATCAAAACTGACATTTGATTAGGATAAGATAATATCGATCTGGGACAGGGAATAGATGATTTGGAGGAATATATGACTCTGCAGAGTTTGTACAAAATTTTTCCCACAGCCAACGGATTTCCGTAGTCACGAAGGACTAGTTCCGTTTATGGTATTTTGGAAGAAAACACAGCTAACCAGTACACACCCATCCTACCTCTCGATGCTAGGAATCACCCTAGACATCGTCCAAGAAAAACTTTTGAGACGGGGAGATCACAATCTCAAATAGCATGGGATCAAATTTATATACGCGCGCTCTAAGGGGTGCCCCCCTCTCGGTCCCAACCGGAAACACCCATGCCCCCTGACCGGATGACTGGCTTTAATCCAGGGCCATGGAACCATCATCACAGCCTCTCCTTTTGGTGTGTACCAGAAAAGCGGTTTGCAACTTACTAAACCATATTCCTTGCGGAAAACATGTGGTAGTACAGGGAAGGAAATGAGAGGAACTGGACCGATACGGTTTGACACTGAAGTCACATAGTCTGGCGTAAGACTGGCATGCTACGACACTACCATCTCACCCATACTCATGCCAACACATGGCCATTCATCCTCACATCCATTCACATATGGATCATCGAACTCACTTACCTCATTGTCACATAAAATAACGTTCATCGATATGCTTCTCAGCATGCCATGAAACTAACTAAATGCAAAACATGCCAAGACACTCATCATATCAAAAGTTCAAACATGCTTGCCTGGTTCAGAGTAGTCGGAGCCTAGCTCGGTGAAGTTCGCGGCTCCGTCACCTCCTTCGGTATCTACGGTATAGAGAAAAAAATATATGCGCTATCGTAAATACCAAGGAGTGCACAGAAAGTATTTCAAATATTTTTCAAATAAATCTGATAAAAAACTAGACAAAATTTTAAAGAGAACAGAAGAAGAATCAATCAAAAATACTTTTCTGTTTAAAAGTTATAAGGGTTTTTGCCCAGGGACTCATCTGTAATGAAACAGAAAGTTTCCAGGGGCTAGCTTATAAAAACAGAAACGCTTCGGCAGAAACTATGCAGCCCAAAGGGAAAATGTACTTTGCCCGAAGGCGCTTCCAGAAAATGTTTCAATAGAGAGAGCATAGAGGCTGACGCTGGGGTCCCACCTGTCAGGTTTGAACTTCAAAAAAGGGGGGAACGAAGCTCGTCGGCGCCCGAGAGCCGCGGTGGTCACCGGCGGCGATCCACGGCGAGGCAGGGGGATCGGAGGGTACCTCCGTGCTCAGGGCGCCATTCCGCGTCGGATGGTGGTGGTGGTGGTCGCCGGCGAGTACCACGTCGACGGCGAGCTTTGCTCCGACGGACGGCGGCTCGGGTGGTCGAGGGACTCATCGGAGAGGGCTGCAGAGGTCAAATTGAAGAGGGGGTTATGTTCCTGGTAGCTAGAGGGGGTAACGGACGGGGTTTGGGCGCCGGAGATGGCCTCACCGGAGCGAATCGTGGTGGAGGCCGAGGCGGATCGGGGCGGCCGGAGTTGGGGGAGGAGACCTCCTTGAGGTCCTCCTAGTGGCCTGGCGCGGCGTTGGTGAGGAGTGGGGATGATGCGTGCACGAGGGTGAGCTCGGGGGCCCTTTTTATAGGCGGCCCAAGGCGGTTGCCGTGAACGGGGATCTCCGGCGAGTGATTACGGCGGTGCTGTGGATGTGCAGTGGGATTAGGGGCTTGAGCATCGTCGTTGAGGTCCACCGGTTCCATTTAGGTGCTAAACGGGCTGGAGTTTGGTGCTTTGGGGTGAGTTCGACAGAACGTGGCGGTGCGGGCCCGTCGGCGGCAGGGAGCGCGTCCCGTGCTTGCCGGCCACGGTGGTGGTGCCACGGGCGTGTGCTGGCACGCATGAGGCCACGCGGAGAGCAGAGGGGCGATGGGCGGCGCGGAACGGCGTTGAGCCGCCGTTCTTGTCCCCTGTCGGCCGCCACGGGAGGTCCCGATGCCGCAGAAGACGCCAGCGAGGGCGGGCCAGCGTGCCACCGACGCCAGGAAGACTCCACGCACGCGTGTGAAGCTCCGGACAAGAGGGAGGGGCTGCGAGCATCGAGCCAAGCGCACTGTTTACGCGTGATAGAAACTGACGGACGAAAACGACACTGAAACTGAATTTTTCTGAATTTTGAACAGCAGCAGTGCATGCAAGGTGTTCGACAGAATGAATTTGGCCTCTGGTGATTTTTCCTTGAGCTGATTTTTGGTGGAGTGGCTACTCATTGCTCCAGTAGGCTTCCTGAATTTTGGTGGAATTTTTGGAGCAGTGTATATATGAATTTCATCAAATTTGGCAAATCTGGTCCAAACTTGCAGAGACTGAATTTTGAAAATTTTGAAAAGAGGAGGAGTGGATCAAGATGGTTCTGGGTTGTGGGTACAAAGGACTATCCAGGAGAGTTGGTTTGAGGTCAAAACTCAAATGCAATAGGGTACTTGCTTTGAAAATTACTCAGGCTCCAAATAATTTTCAGAATTGATTTGAGAGGAAAAATAATTAGAATAAAATCCAAAACTTGTTTGGATTAGTTGGGATAGAGAACTTAGGTTGATCACAAGGAGGAGGGGAGGTTTTGGAGGGGTTTTTACCACATGGGCAAAAATGCCAAGTCATGGGTGGTTTTCAAGATATGAAAATCCCAAGTTTTTCATAGAGTTCTTTTTAAAAGAAAAAGATTAAACTCCAAAAATGAATTTGAGAGGGAACCAACAGAGAAGAAGTTTCAAAAGATTCAAACACCAAAGTTTGAAAAAATAAAATCCTTGCCAAAGCAAAGGAAGTTTTAAGAGGAAGGTTTTCTGAAAGAAAATTTAAATGGCCTCTTTTCAAAGAAAACCACAAGGTTTTTGATAAAAACCAAATTAAAATTTTGGAGTGTCACAACACCTACCCCCTTAGGAAAAATCTCGTCCCCGAGATTCCAGCTGATCCTTAAATAAGTGTGGATGCTCTGTCCGAAGAAAATCCTCGCTTTCCCAAGTTGCTTCACTGTCGGTGTGATTGCTCCACTGGACATTGAAAAACTTGATGGTCTTCTGTCGCGTCCTCCTTTCAGACTCCTCTAATATTCTTACGGGACGTTCCCGATAAGTGAGGTCTGGCTGCACGTCAATGTTTTCATGGGATACTTGTTTCTCTGGGTTGCTTACGCACTTCCTTAATTGAGAGACGTGGAACACGTCGTGAATGTCGGACAAGTCTTCGGGTAAGTCTAGCTGGTAGGCTACGGTGCCTCTTCGTGCCACTATGCAGAATGGTCCAATGAATCTTGGTGCTAACTTTCCTTTAATCTTAAACCGTTGCAATCCTCTCATAGGGGACACTCTCAGGTATACGAACTCACCGGGTTCAAAGCTGACCCTACGATGTTTCTGATCATAATAACTCTTCTGTCGACTTTGAGCGGTCTTAAGTCGGTCTTTGATTAGCTTGACCTTTTCCTCGGCTTCTCTGAGCATGTCTGGTCCGAAGATGCGGCTGTCTCCGGTCTCTGACCAATTTAACGGGGTACGACATCTTCGTCCGTATAAAGCCTCAAATGGTGCCATTTGTAGGCTGGCCTGGTAGCTATTGTTATAAGCGAACTCGGCGTATGGCAGGCTTTCTTCCCAACTGGTTCCATATGTGAGGACACATGCTCTCAGCATGTCTTCTAAAACCTGGTTTACGCGTTCAGTCTGTCCATCAGTCTGTGGGTGGTATGCGGTACTGAAGGCTAGTTGGGTTCCCAGGGCCTGTTGTAAATGCTCCCAAAATCTTGAGACGAACTGAGTGCCTCTGTCCGATATTATAGTCTTCGGGACACCGTGCAGACAAACTATACGGGAGAGATAAATCCTGGCAAGCCTCTGAGTGTTGTAGGTCGTCTTCACTGGAATAAAGTGTGCCACTTTGGTCAACCTGTCAGTGATGACCCATATGGCATCATTCCCGTGTCGTGACCGAGGTAGTCCGACAATAAAATCCATCCCTATTTCATCCCATTTCCACTCAGGTATTTTGTTCGGTTGCAGTAGTCCGGCAGGTCTCTGATGCTCAGCTTTTATGCGTTGACATGAGTCGCAACATGCAATGAAGGTGGCTATGTCCCTCTTCATACCGTGCCACCAAAATCTTTCCTGAATATCTTTATACATTTTGGTTCCTCCAGGGTGGATCGAGTACGGGGCGGTGTGGGCTTCAGCTAAAATTTGCTGTTTAAGGTCTTCTATGTTTGGCACGCAGAGCCTTTCTCCGTACCATAATATTCCTTCATTGTCTATTACGAATTCCGAGGCCTTGCCCATACTCAACTTTCTTTTGATGCCTTCGATGCTGGTGTGACCGGGCTGAGCTTCTTTAATTTTCTCCACAAGGTTGGGTTGTATTTCCAAGTTTGATATGGTGCCTTCTGCTACCATTATCAAGTTGAGCTTGGCAAA